>NC_036874.1:20533088-20586480 GCF_002910315.2 Salvelinus sp. IW2-2015 | reverse complement strand
GTTCTGTGTCCTTGTTTCCGCTGTCGTGTTCTTTGCCTTCTTCAGATGCTGCGTGTGAGCAGGTGTCTATGTCAGCTACGGCCTGTGCCTTCCTGAAGCGACCTGCAGTCAGTGGTCGGTCTCCAGTCGTTCCTCTCTATTGACGAGAGGATTTCAGTTTCGTTTTGGATTACCATTGATTATATCCAGGAGAATCATTATTTGTTTATACTGGAATAAAGACTCTGTTACTATTACGTCGCTTTTGGGTCTCATTCATCAGCAATAACAGAAGAATCCGACAAGATGGACCAGCGACTATGGATTCTCTCAACACTGCCGTCGAGTTCAGGGAGCAATGCTCGGCAGACACGAGCAGGAATTGTTTGCTGCTCGTCATGCGTTGAGACCCTGGCCGCTCAGGTCTCCGATCTCTCTGGACAGTTTCAGAGTCTTCGTCTCGTGCCACCAGCTACTTCCTGGTCTTCCGAGTCTCCGGAACCTAGGGTTAATAACCCACCATGTTACTCTGGGCAGCCACTGAGTGTCGCTCTTTTCTCCCAAGTTGTGATTTGTGTTCTCTCTCCAGCCCAACACGTACTCTAGTGAGAGAGCTCGGATCGCTTCACGTCATATCACTCCTTACTGGTCGGGCTCGGGAGTGGGGCACAGCTATCTGGGGGCAAGGGCTGAGTGTTCTAACGATTATCAGAACTTTAAAGAGGAGATGATCGGGTTTTTGATCGTTCAGTTTTTGGAAGGAGGTTCCTGGGCCTGGTTCCTATGTCAAGGTGATCGATCCATAAGGATTACTCTATAGAGTTTCGCACTCTTGCTGCATCAGTGACTGGAACGAGCCGGCGTTGCTCGCTCGTTTTCTGGAGGGACTCCACGCTGAGGTTAAGGATGAGATTCCTTCCGGGAGGTTCCTTCCAGCGTGGACTCTTTGATTGCACTCGCCATCCGCATAGACGACGGGTAGATCTTCGTCACCGAGCTCGTGGAGGAGAGCTCGCGTTAACGGTGTTTCCCCTCTCCGCATCTCAACCATCTCCTCCCACCGGCTCAGAGACTGAGCCCATGCAGCTGGGAGGTATTCGCATCTCGACTAAGGAGAGGGAACGGAGAATCACCAACCGTTTGCCTCTATTGCGGTTCTGCTGGACATTTTGTCATGTCATGTCCAGTAAAAGCCAGAGCTCATCAGTAAGCGGAGGCTACTGGTGAGCGCTACTACTCAGGTCTCTCCATCAAGATCCTGTACTACCTTGTCGGTCCATCTACGCTGGACCGGTTCGGCTGCTTCCTGCAGTGCCTTGATAGACTCAGGGGCTGAGGGTTGTTTTATGGACGAAGCATGGGCTCGGAAACATGACATTCCTCTCAGACAGTTAGGGAAGCCCACGCCCATGTTTCGACTTAGATGGTAGTCTTCTCCCCAGTATCAGATGTGAGACACTACCTTTAACCCTCACAGTATCTGGTAACCACAGTGAGACCATTTCCTTTTTGATTTTTCGTTCACCTTTTACACCTGTTGTTTTGGTCATCCCTGGCTAGTATGTCATAATCCTTCTATTAATTGGTCTAGTAATTCTTATCCTATCTTGGAACGTTTCTTGTCATGTGAAGTGTTTAATGTCTGCTATCCCTCCTGTGTCTTCTGTCCCCTCTACTCTGGAGGAACCTGGTGATTTGACAGGAGTGCCGGAGGAATATCATGATCTGCGCACGGTCTTCAGTCGGTCCAGAGCCAGCTCCCTTCCTCTCACCGGTCGTATGATTGTTGTATTGATCTCCTTCCGGGGACCACCTCCCCTCGGGGTAGACTATACTCTCTGTCGGCTCCCGAACGTAAGGCTCTCGAGGATTATCTGTCTGTTTCTCTCGACGCCGGTACCGTGGTGCCTTCTTCTCTCCCGCCGGAGCGGGATTTTTCTTTGTTAAGAAGAAGGACGGTACTCTGCGCCCCTGCGTGGATTATCGAGGGCTGAATGACATAACGGTTAAGAATCGTTATCCGCTTCCCTTATGTCGTCAGCCTTCGAGATTTTGCAGGGAGCCAGGTGCTTTACTAAGTTGGACCTTCGTAACGCTTACCATCTCGTACGCATCAGAGAGGGGACGAGTGGAAAACGGCGTTTAACACTCCGTTAGGGCATTTTGAATACCGGGTTCTGCCGTTCGGTCTCGCTAATGCTCCAGCTGTCTTTCAGGCTTAGTTAATGATGTACTGAGAGACATGCTGAACATTTTTGTTTTCGTTTACCTTGACGATATCCTGATTTTTTCACCGTCACTCGAGATTCATGTTCAGCACGTTCGACGTGTATCCAGCGCCTTTTAGAGAATTGTCTCTACGTGAAGGCTGAGAAGTGCGCCTTTCATGTCTCCTCTGTCACTTTTCTCGGTTCTGTTATTTCCGCTGAAGGCATTCAGTGGATCCCGCTAAGGTCCAGGCTGTCAGCGATTGGCCCGTCCCTAAGATCGTGTCGAGT
This sequence comes from Salvelinus sp. IW2-2015, assembly GCF_002910315.2. Taxonomy (NCBI): domain Eukaryota; kingdom Metazoa; phylum Chordata; class Actinopteri; order Salmoniformes; family Salmonidae; genus Salvelinus; species Salvelinus sp. IW2-2015. Next base: position 20,584,003 of record NC_036874.1, on the reverse strand, counting down.
TGCAGCGCTTTCTCGGTTTCGTAATTTCTATCGGCGTTTCATTCGTAATTTCGGTCAAGTGGCTGCCCCTCTCACAGCTCTGACTTCTGTCAAGACTTGCTTTAAGTGGTCCGGTTCCGCCCAGGAGCTTTTGATCTCCTCAAGAAGCGTTTTACATCCGCCCCTATCCTTGTTACTCCTGACGTCACTAAACAATTCATTGTCGAGGTTGACGCTTCAGAGGTGGGCGTGGGAGCCATTCTGTCTCAGCGCTTCCAGTCTGACGATAAGGTCCATCCTTGCGCTTACCTTTCTCATCGCGCTGTCGCCATCGGAACGCAACTATGATGTGGGTAACGCCGAACTGCTCGCCATCCGCTTAGCCATAGGCGAATGGCGACAGTGGTTGGAGGGGGACCGTCCCTTTTGTCGTTTGGACTGACCATAAGAACCTTGAGTACATCCGTTCGGCAAAACGACTTAATGCACGTCAAGCTCGTTGGGCGTTGTTTTTCGCTCGTTTCGAGTTCGTGATTTCCTATCGTCCGGGAAATAAGAACACCAAGCCTGATGCCTTATCCCGTCTCTTTAGTTCTTCTGTGTTCTACCGACCCCGAGGAGATTCTCCCTGAAGGGCGTGTTGTCGGGTTGACTGTCTGGGGAATTGAGAGACAGGTAAAGCAAGCACTCACTCACACTGCGTCGCCGCGCGCTTGTCTAGTAACTTCTGTTCGTTCCTGTCTCTACTCGTCTGGCTGTTCTTCAGGGGGCTCACTCTGCCAAGTTGCTGGCCACCCGGCGTTCGGGGTACGCTTGCTTCTATTCGCCAGCGGTTTGGTGGCCTACTCAGGAGCGGGACACGCGTCGTTTCGTGGCTGCTTGTTCGGACTGCGCGCAGACTAAGTCAGGTAACTCTCCTGCCGGTCGTCTCAGACCGCTTCCCATTCCTTCTCGACCATGGTCTCACATCGCCTTAGACTTTATTACGGTCTGCCTTCGTCTGCGGGGAAGACTGTGATTCTTACGGTTATCGATAGTTCTCTAAGGCGGCACATTTCATTCCCTCGCTAAGCTTCCTTGCTAAGGAGACGGCACAAATCATCATTGGGAATGTGTTCAGAATTCATGGCCTCCCGTTAGACGCGTTTCAGACAGAGGTCCGCAATTCACGTCACAGTTTTGGAGGGAGTTCTGTCGTTTGATTGGTGCTTCCGTCAGTCTCTCTTCCGGGTTATCCCCAGTCAACGGTCAAGCAGAAAGGGCCAATCAGTGATTGGTCGCATATTACGCAGCTTTCGTTTCGAAACCCTGCGTCTTGGGCAGAACAGCTCCCCTGGGCTGATACGCTCACAACTCGCTTCCTTCGTCTGCTACCGGGCTGTCCCCGTTTCAGAGTAGTCTTGGCTACCAGCCTCCTCTGTTTTCGTCCCAGCTCGCCGAGTCCAGCGTTCCCTCCGCTCAGGCTTTTGTCAACGTTGGAGCGCACCTGGAGGAGGGTCAGGTCTGCACTTTGCCGTTACAGGGCAAGACTGTGAGAGCCGCCAATAAACGTAGGATTAAGAGTCCTAGGTATTGTCGCGGTCAGAGAGTGTGGCTTTCCACTCCGTAACCTTCCCTTACGACAGCTTCTCGCAAGTTGACTCCGCGGTTCATTGGTCCGTTCCGTGTCTCTCAGGTCGTCAATCCTGTCGCTGTGCGACTGTTCTTCCGAAACTCTTCGTCGCGTCCACCCTGTCTTCCATGTCTCCTGTGTCAAGCCTTTTCTTCGCGCCCCGTTCGTCTTCCCTCCCCCCCCCCGTCCTTGTCGAGGGCGCTCCTATTTACAAGGTACGGAAGATCATGGACATGCGTTTCGGGGCGTGGTCACCAGTATTTTAGTGGATTGGGAGGTTTACGGTCCTGAGGAGAGGAGTTGGGTTCCATCTCGGGACGTGTGGACCGTTGTTGATTGATGATTTCCTTCGTTGCCGCCAGGGTTCCTCCTCGAGTGCGCCAGGAGGCGCTCGGTGAGTGGGGGGGACTGTCATGTTTTGTTCTTTGATCATGTCTTGTCCCTGTGCTTCCTCTGCTGGTCTTATTAGGTTCTTTCTCTTTCTCTCTCTCTATCGTTCCGTTCCTGCTCCCAGCTGTTTCTCATTCTCCCTACGACCTCATTTACTCTTTCCACACTGTCCCCTATTTTCCCTCTGATTAGAGTCCCTATTTCTCCCTCTGTTTTCCGCTTCTGTCCTTGTCGGATTCTTGTTTGATGTTTGCTGTTCCTGTGTCCTTGTTCCGCCCTGTCGTGTTCTTTGCCTTCTTCAGATGCTGCGTGTGAGCAGGTGTCTATGTCAGCTACGGCCTGTGCCTTCCTGAAGCGACCTGCAGTCAGTGGTCGCGTCTCCAGTCGTTCCTCTCTATTGACGAGAGGATTTCAGTTTCCTGTTTTGGATTACCATTGATTATATCCAGGAGAATCATTATTTGTTTAATACTGGAATAAAGACTCTGTTACTATTACGTCGCTTTTGGGTCCTCATTCATCAGCATAACACAAACAGTTCTATTTTTGTTTCATCAAACCAGAGGACAATTCTACAAAAAAGTACAATCTTTGTCCCCATGTGCAGTTGCAAACCGTAGTCTGGCTTTTTTTATGGTGGTTTTGGAGTAGTGGCTTCTTCCTTACTGAGCAGCCTTTCAGGTTATGTCGATATAGGACTCGTTTTACTGTGGCTATAGATACTTTTGTACCTGTTTCCTCTAGCATCTTCACAAGGTCCTTTGCTGTTGTTCTGGGATTGATTTGTACTTTTCGCACCAAAGTACGTTCATCTCTAGGAGACAGAACGAGTCTCCTTCCTGAGCGGTATGATGGCTGCGTGGTCTCATGGTGTTTACACTTGCGTACTATTGTTTGTACAGATGAACTTGGTATCTTCAGGCGTTTTAAAATTGTTCCCAAGGATGAACCAGTGATCATCCTTTTTTCTGAGGTCTTGGCTGATTTCATTTGATTTTCCCATGATGTCAAGCAAAGAGAACCTGAGTTTGAAGGTAGGCCTTGAAATACATCCACAGGTACCCCTCCAATTGACTCAAACGATGTCAATTAGCCTATCAGAAGCTTCTAAAGGCATTTTCTGGAATTTTCCAAGCTGTTTAAAGGCACAGTCAACTTAGTGTATGTAAACGTCTGACCCACTGGAATTGTGATACAGTGAATTATAAGTGAAATAATCTGACTGTAAACAATTGTTGGAAAAATTACTTGTGTCATGCACAACGTAGATGTTCTAACCGACTTGCCAAAACTATAGTTTCTTAATTAACAAGAAATTTGTGGAGTGGTTGAAAAACGAGTTTTAATGACTACAACCTAATTGTATGTAAACTTCCGACTTCAACTGTAGATGACTTGGCAATAAGATTGCATAAAACTGAACCATTTGGTCTATCCCTATTAGTAAGAGGAAGGAGTATGAATTCAAACTACTTTTCCAAGGTTAGAACCATAGGGCCTGATGTCACAGCCAATGTCAATATGGGGAACTGAGTATCCAACAATGGAATGTTATAAACTGACTTACATGGGCTTTGGTTGCTATCATGCATCAGCTCAAGCCCTCTAGGTGATTTTAAAACCGAGGGGGTATTCAAGTTTATGGAATTCACATTTGAAATAAAAGCACAGGCGGAGATATAGCCCGGCAGGATTTCTTCAGCCTCCTGAGGTTGAAGAGGTGCTGTTGCGCCTTCTTCACCACACTGTCTGTGTGAAGAGACCATTTCAGGTCGACACACCTGACTCCTATCTAGAGTCTTTGATGAGATATATGGTTAGAATTTAAATCTCGTAAACTAAGCACTGCTACAGATCCTCAGTAGGTGTGTTATGTGGGAGTGATGGAGACTCCAGAAAAGTAATCTTACATAAGCAAGAACAGTTAGTGACAGTGTTACAGATACGTTCTGAAAGTTCGCTTTGATACTTCACTTCAGAGTGAGCTTAAAGGCTAATGCAACCGAATGCAACTTGGTTTCTTGGGTTTCAATCAATTGTTCCTTGATAGTTCATTATTTTACATTCAGCAGCCCTACACCTCTGAGGTTAGAACCTAGGTGGTAGAGGCTGTCTGAACTAATGCATTCAGTTGGGTGACCCTTTGGTTCAGGAAAGGAAAAGTCGAGAGAGGGGTTTAGTTTTCAAATGATTAACTTTGCAGCTATACATCTGGCTGTTATACAGTATGTTATCATACCCCCCTTAAATATTTTATTAGACCTCTGCTACCCCCAGCCTTTATTAATTGCATTACCGCTATGGCCCGGTGAGGTAATTTCATTGTGGTGAAGGCCTAGGGAGTTCACTGATGGAAGTCTAAAGGCCACGGGGAGAAGGGGATATATTGGGCTCCCAAGTGGCGCAGCGGTCTAAGGCATTGCATCTCAGTGCTAGAGGAGACACTACAGACCATGGTTCGATCCCGGGCTGTATCAGAACCAGATGTGATAGGGTGTCCCATAGGGCGGCGCACAATTGGCCCAGCATCATGTGGTTTAGGGGAGGGTTTGACCTGAGTAGCCCGTCATTGTACAATTAGAATTTGTTCTTAACTGAATAAATATATTGCCATGGTTAGCAACAATACACATACCCTAACAAGCAACCCCATCAGTTCAGGGGTTACCATGAATTTAACAGTCGCTTACAGCTCAGTGGCAAATACAATTCTGAATTTCATCTTACAGAACACATGCAATACAGTATCAAAGCAAGTACTGGGTAATGACACAGTTCAATAATTAAAATGTACAGTATTATACTCTGAAAAAGTAAATGCTACTGTAATCAGAATGAATGAAATTCATTGAGGGGAAGGGTTTGTATTCCGCAGTAATTACTAAGGATTGGTGCAATCAGGTTGGCTGCTAGTTACAAACATTACAGCATGGCTATTTGGTGTTTTATATCACTTTCACTTCTAGAGGCCTTAAGAAAAGTTTCCAAACTGGCAGCAACTACAGGGCAAAACAGACCAAAAGAACATGGCAAAATAAGGTTATGCTTGAGTAAAAGTAAATATACAGTACCTTTATTACTCAAGTAAAAGTGAAAGTTACCCAGTAAAATACTACTTGAGTAAAAGTCTAATTATCTGGATTTAAATGTACTTAAGTAAAGAAAGTCACATTCACATTGAATACTCATTTAATTTCAGGTAAGACTTGACTTAGATTTCAAAAGTTGCTTAAATTAATATATCTTGCCCAACTTTTCAATAGTCACACATTTTTTTAAACAAATTTCAGCATTTATTTTCAAATATTTTCTCAAATACGTTATGCATATAATCATTCAAACTATTAAAAGGACAATAGGTGAAACTATTGTGAGCTGAAAAAATAATTTAAGATTATTTTCATTAAAAATATAGGGTAACATGGTTGAAATTAGAATAACAGGGTTGCGCAAAGTAACAGGGTTAAATGGATTACATTACTTTTGATTGTAGATCATGACATAAATGTGACAAATAAATACCCAGGACCACAGGAATGTTGTTTAATAATATTTTATATATATGTTTTCGAAGAAGGAAACAGGATGAGTAGGAATGATAAAAAATAAACATGTCAACAAGACCACAAACTGAATCTGATCAAATATTCAATGGACAAACATAAAAAATATATAATATTACAGTAGGCCATCAACCTGGCATTAAAATGAATGAGCATATCAAAAATAGTCATGAACTGATCAATATTTTAGAAAGTTGATGTTATAATGTTCAGATTTAATTTTAGTGGCTGGCCAGAGTATCCCATACCTCACTTGCGATGGCCATGTGGCGTGAGGTAACGTTCTCTGGGGCAGGAATGAGGGTCAGCACATCCTCAAAGGGATACCAAAAGGAGATCGTCCCTCAACAGCCAGAAAAAAACGGTTTCCACCCACTCTATGCATATATTTCACCTGGCAGTGGGTCTTATTCACCTCTTGGATGCTCCCTGGGTAGATGGTGTGGTCGTACACCAAGGCACACCATTTCCCCACCACCTCTGGACTGTGCCACTGCACTTCTTCTGGTGTGCTGTATCGAGGTCGACCGATTATGATTTTTCAACGCCGATACCGATACTGATTATTGGAGGACCAAAAAAAAGCCGATAACGATTAATCGGCCAATTTTTATATATATATATATATATATATTTGTAATAATGACAATTGCAACAATACTGAATGAACAATGAACACTTTTATTTTAACTTAATATAATAAATAAATAACATCTATTTAGTCTCAAATAAATAATGAAACATGTTCAATTTGGTTTAAATAATGCAAAAACACAGTGTTTGAGAAGAAAGTAAAACTACAATATGTGCCATGTAAAAAAGCTAACGTTTAAGTTCCTTGCTCAGAACATGAGAACATAAGAAAGCTGGTGGTTCAATATTCCCAGTTCTTCAATATTCCCAGTTAAGAAGTTTTAGGTTGTAGTTATTATAGGAAGTATGACGCGTCAACTATTTCTCTCTATACCATTTGCATTTCATATGCCTTTGACTATTGGATGTTCTTATAGGCACTTTAGTATTGCCAACCTAATTTCGAAAGTCATAAACAGCGCTGTGCTTCAAGCATTGCTAAGAGCTGCTGGCAAACACAGTAAAGTGCTGTTTGAATGAATGCTTACGAGCCTGCTGCTGCCTACCACCGCTCAGTCAGACTGCTATCAAATATCAAATATAGACTTAATGATAATAAACACACAGAAATATGAGCCTTTGGTCATTAATATGGTCAAATCCGGAAGCTATCATTTCCAAAACAAAATATTTATTATTTCAGTGAAATACAGAACTGTTCCGTATTGTATCGAACGGGTGGCAACCAGGGGGCCCAAACGGTTGCATATACGCTGACTCTGCTTGCACTGAACGCAAGAGAAGTGACACAATTTCCCTAGTTAATATTGCCTGCAAACATGAATTTATTTTAACTAAATATGCAGGTTTAAAAAATAATATACTTCTGTGTATTGATTTTAAGAACGGCATTGATGTTTATGGTCAGGTACAATTGTGCTTTTTTCGCAAATGCACTTTTGTTAAATCATCACCCTTTGGCGAAGTTGAAGTAGGCTGTGATTCGATGATAAATTAACAGGCACCGCATTGATTATATGCAACGCAGGACAGGCTAGTTAAGCTAGTAATATCATCAACCATGTGTAGTTAACTAGTGATTATGTGAAGATTGTTTTTTATAAGATAAGTTTAATGCTAGCTAGCAACTTACCTTGGCTCCTTGCAGCCACAAGTACCTTTTGACGCTGCACTCGCGTAACAGGTGGTCAGCCTGCCACGCAGTTTCCTTGTGGATTGCAATGTAATAGGCCAAAATTGGTGTCCAAAAAGGCAGATTACCGATTGTTATGAAAACTTGAAATCGTCCCTAATTATTCGTCCATGCCGAGTAATCGGTCGACCTCTAGTGCTGTGTATGGGGTCTTCTGTGTGGTCATCTGTGGGATTAAAGCTGAAGCAGTCACACTTCAGATTCCCTGTTGCAGAACACATGCAGCTGACGTCGCGGTAAAGAATTTTCCTCATTGTGGAAGGTCAGCTGGCATTTCTTTCACTGGATCCTCCACAGCTTGCTCCTTATTGTAAAACAATTTTACCTTCGATTGTCCCTCACTCAAAGCTTGGTACAGGGACAATGCCGTGAGATATCAACTCCTTGGCTGACAAGCCTGTCGGCCCTCCTCTTCAATGTGCCACCAACACCATCTGGGGCACCTTTGCCATGACTGGCTTCGAAGTAGTTCCAGGTTCCTCTTGTAAACCCCTTCTTGAAAATTTCAATACAAAAGATGTAAAAATACCCACGCTGCTTGTACTGTATGCAGGGACTGTCACTAAGAAAATGGATGGTTGTCACATCCGGGCATCTCTCTCGGATTTCCCTCAGGATGGGCTCCTGGTGTTGTCATATGGCAGGTGGTCCCAGTCTGGGTGCCGATACAGTGCAGAAGGAGGTAGGGACAGATGCACCCCCCACATAGTAAACCCCATTGTGCAAAGTGGCCTGTTTTGTGATGCACCAAAATGGACAGCTTGTACTTGAATGCTGTAGTTCTCAGAGAAGTCAATATGGACTGCACATTCATTTGCAGGGAGGTCCAGCTTCAGGGCCCATGAGAAAGCATATTGCTGTCTGATGTCGCCGTTTCTACGTCTTTCCTCCACTTCTCTTTCTCTTTTTCTAAGTACTGCTGTCTCCTCTGTTCAACAGCATCACGCCTGGCATGGTAGTGCCTCTGCTTTTCAGCAGAGATCAATGGTGTGCCAGAACTCTGTTGAATGACGTGGCAAATTGCGGTTCTAGTGTTAATTTTACTATAGATAATAGATTGTCGCTTCTGAGTGAACTGAAGGAGATACAACCCTGTTACTGTAGTGCAACACGGTTACTTGAATTATAGTAACAGGGTTTCAAGTAACAAGGTTGTAAATCAATGCTAATGTTTTTTTTCTTCTCAGGAATAGATGCTAGCTGTGGAATGTAGCATTACTGTCAAGGTCAACTAACAAAGTTAGTTATACAAATAAAAACAGAAAACTTTGAAATTAATTTGTCTTATTCTGATAATATGAGTAACAGGGTTGTGTTGGTTAGAGTGACACACTCAATCAAGACTGAAAATATTGGAAAAATATGAAAAATAGAAGAGAGGACTTACCTTTGGTCTACCCATGGTGTTAGCAAATGGCTTGAGGATGTAATTTCCTCTGTGTCATGTGACTCACTGTTTTTTCTCTTCCTCTGCCAGGCTAAATAGGTTTTGGTAACAGGGCTGTGTGCATGTTGTGAGACACAACTTCAGTGCATAATTGATATAATTTCAAATATGTTGATGATTAAACAAATAGTTTTAACAACTACAAGAGACATAAATCAACAAAATCATACCAAAATTTTGGGGATTTAAAACTTATTTGAACTGTTATATTTGATGTGCAAGGTGGGACAATAGAAAAATGCCATTTTAGGGGGTGCTCGAGAGCAATTTGGTATTTTAAATAATTTTGGAACCATTTTTTGTCTACAACTATATTTACATTTTGTCACAGGACAAGTATAATTTACACAACAAGTGCATGTTTTAGTATTTTGGGCATGGATTATTTGAAATTTCATGGGTGGGACAGAAAATGTCCTCCAATTCTGGAATGACCAATGGGAGTAAAAAGTACATATTTCCTTTATGAATGTAGTGGAGTATAAGTAAAAAAAAAAAAAGATATCAATATTAAATGTTAGTGCTGTCATAAGCGCCCCGAAGCAATATGTTGTTTAGAAATTGTTGTAGAAACCAAGCCATTCATTTCTTTTAAAACTGGGTGAACCTGAAAAGAATAGGCAATGTTTTACTGCATTATTTAAATTTTAGCAACCAGCCTAATAGACGTTAGCTATTAGGGTAGGCTATCATGCAGGCTGTCGTCTCGATGCCCATTTACTTGCGCATTAGGCTAATGTCAATTAGAAAATTAGAGAGCAATTTAAGAGCAACGCACACCTACCCATGTCTTGCTTCGCACCAGTGCGTTCTCGCCAAGGGAAGTAGACTGCACTTGCCCCCGCCGTCACCACCCCGTTGCATTGCGCGTACAGGGATAGGATCGGATACCTGTCTTTCAGAACATCTTTCCATACCTTCGCCAGAGCCTGTGATGTCAGTGATGACAATTGAATGAGGTCTGATCAGTGCTTTCACACGTTCCTCGTCTGCTCTCGTGCGCTCAACAAAATCTGCATTTGGGGAGTCCGCAGGCATCTGCACTACAGGAAAGGAAAAGACATCACTGACTTTGACTATAACGAAGTTTTATCTGCTAGGCTAATATTGCACCTGAATATAATGGAGTTTCCTACCTTGTCCGCGGCTGATTTAGCCGACCTGTATTCTGTGATCACTTTCAATGCCACATTGCCTGAGGATTCTACAGGGCTGCCATCAAGAGGCAATGACACCGAGAAGGGTTCATCGAAGGACACCACAAGATTTATAATCGCAGTATCTATAACTGCGCTCTACTCTGTTATATGCATTGTTGGACTGCTTGGAAACATCCTCGTTATGTATGGAGTGGTGAGGTAAGAAAGCCTATCTACTGTAGCTCTTTTGGTGACCCTAATGGAAATAATGAATACAAGCAGTCTTATGTCCGTTTTCTACTGTAAAGTGATTGAATTTTAATGTTGAATATCACCACAAGTGAACTGATATAATTTATTATATAATCAGAGGCATTTGCATCCTCCAGCTAACTCACATTATTACGGATAGGCTATGTAGTGCCACAGGTGCATAGTGAGAAAAGGAGACAATAAACCCACGCCACTCATGCCCTACCATCCACCAAACTCTAGCATCAAGCAGTTAAATTGCAGTAGTGGAAAAAGTACTCAATTGTCATATTTGAATAAAAGTAAAGATATCTTAATAGAAAATGACTTAAGTGAAAGTGAGTCACCCAGTAAAATACTACTTGAGTAAAAGTCTAAAAGTATCATTTTTTTTATTTACTTAAAGTACAGTGGTGGAAAAAGTACTCAATTGTCATACTGGTTTAGAAGTAGCAAGTAAAAATAAATGTGGTACATCAAATTCCTTATATTAAGCAAACCAGATGCAACAATTCACTTATTTAAATTTATGGACAGCCAGGGGCACACTCAGACATAATTTACAAGCACAGTGATTGAGTTTAGTGAGTCCACCAGATCAGAGGCAGTTGGGATGACAATGCATTCTATTAATAGTTGTGTGAATTGGACCATATTGCTGTCCTACCTGAGCATTCGAAATACAACAAGTACTTTTGGCTGTCAGGGAAATTCTATGGGAGTAAAAAAAAAAAAAATGTTTTATAGGAATAAATAGCCCAAATAACTAGTACTTTAAATTAGTTTTTACTTTGTTACTTTACACCACTGCAAAATTGTAAAGCGCTTCCTGGCTATAAGTGACACAAAGACATGTAGGAACGATTTAAATTAATTACATTCACATAAACATTTATAAGAAATTCACAAGCAAAAACAGTCTAAGTCTTGTCAATCTCATCATAAATGTTTAAAACATAATGTAGCAAACTAAACTCATGTTGCTTTTATGTGATGCTTATTACATGCTTGGCTGTCTTATTATATAGTGAAGATATTGTGAATTGTTGCAGAATATTATGTCAAATTGCAAAATGTGAACTGTGATTTTTACGGCAGCTATGATACATTAGCCTATGAAGCTGGAACTGTACTCTCTATAGACCTCAGCTCTGATTTGAGGTATTGACTTCTCTTCTGGCTGCACTAGGGCCTTAGATCAACGAATAAACGGTACCCAAGAAAAAAATCACCAAATTCAAGACTGTTGAGTAAACTTGGCTGAGATAAGATGGAGTTTTCTGGTTAGGTCAGAGGAGGCAATTAATCAGTGTATCAGTGTGATGACATGGGCTGAGTCAGAAAAAAACTATAATTACGAACTGTTTAATCCTTGCTTCCTCCACCCCTCTCAAAGCTCACTGGAGGAGAAGGTCCTCCAATGCATGTTAAGAGGAATCGAGGAAACAAGGATGGAGGAACGAGGAAGCAAGGATTTGACGGCTAGTAACGTTTTCAGACACAGCCCGTGTCTCGATCCCCCTCCCACCAGTAGTGTGTATTCATCGATGCCAAGGGAAGCCAGCCTTCCCCAAAAAATATTTACCAATACATTTTTTTTTAAACATACTAAATTATTGATCATTCATCTCTCTGTGTTTCATAAATGCATCTCACCGGAGAAAGCATTTGAGCGAACGAAACAGCGCCCTTCTGTCTCAGTATGTGTAGCTTATCTATCAGATGCTGTCTGGTCAGAAAGCGTCTGACATTGTTGCTGCCCGTAACATTGAATAATAATAACAATTCAGCATTGAGCTAAACAGAGTAACCTCAGTTGTGAATTGTCATGGCGCACCAAATAAAAGTGTCAAGGGAAGCCAGTTTGGATTTGGCTTCAGACCAAACATCAGAGTACGCAGCTGAACACTGTATGCTGGAAACACTCAGTTTGTTATTTTAACTAAAACATAACCTGTAATGAACACGATGGGAGACAGAGAGCTGGTTTCAAGCGCAGGTCGCAGCAGGTGTTTATTTGTCAAGGACCACAGGAGGAGGCAGGTTGCTGGGTCCAGGGGCAGGCAGAAGGTCATTCCTGGGTTAGAGGAAGCGGAGTCAAATAGATGGGATAAGGAATCAGCCTTCACATTGTTTCTTGCCAGGCAGATCGGTGAAGTTGAATCGGGTGAAGAAGAGTGCCCAGCGAGCGTGTCTGGGGTTGAGCATCTTAGCACTTCTTAAGCACTCCAAATTGCAGTGGTCGGTAAAGACAAGGAATGGGTGATGAGCTCCCTCTAACCAGTGGTGCCACTCTTCAATAGCCAGCTTAATGGCAAGGAACTCTCGGTTCCCGACATCATAGTTCCTCTCAGTGGGTGACAGTTTCTTGGAAAAGCACAACATCGGTGTAATTTGGGAGTGTCCATACCCGCTGAGAGAGAAGCGCGCCGAGGCCAACCTTGGATGCATCAACCTCCAGAACAAAATTAAGGGTAGGATCTGGCTGCCTAAGGATGGGTGCAGAGGTGAAAAGGCGTTTCAAGGTCTCAAATGCCGTAAGGGCGGTGTCAGTCCATTGGAGGGTACGGGTTTTTTGACTGGTGAGAGCTGAGAGAGGAGCGGTTGTGCTGCTGCAGTTTTGGATGAACCGGCGGTAGTAGTTGGAAAATCCTAGGAAACGTTGTAGTTCCTTTACGGTGGTAGATTTGGGCCAGTTAAGCACGGCCGTGACTTTGCCTTCTTCCATGTTGACCCCTCCTGATGTCAACACGAAACCTAGGAAGGTTACCGTGGTAATGTGAAATGCGCTCTTCTCAGCCTTGACATAAAGATGGTGGTCCTGTAGCCGTTGGATGACTTGTTGCACATGCTGTACGTGTTTTGCAATCGAGTGAGAGTAGATCAAGATGTCGTCAATGTACACGATGAGGAACTGGTTGATCAAGTCTTGGAAAACTTAAGATTGCAGGATCATTGGTGAGACCGTAGGCCATAACCAGGTATTCGTAGTGACCCCTAGCGGTGATGAATGCCGTCTTCCACTCATTCCCACTTCGGATACAGACCAGGTTGTAAGCACTACGTAGGTCCAGTTTGGAGTAGATGGTAGCCTGTCCAACTTGTTCTAGTGCGGCTGAAATCAGAGGGAAGCTATTCTTGATGGTAAGGTCATTGAGGGGTTGGTCATCTGTGCAGGGACAGAGACTACCATCCTTTTTTTCACAAAAAAAATACTGGAAGCAGCCGAGACGTGAATGGACGGATGAATCCCATGTCGAGGGCCTCTTCTATATAGGTGTCCATAGCCTCATTCTCTGGGATTGACAAGGGGTTGATCTGACCCTTAGGGGGCGATGCCTCAGGAAGGAGGTCGATTGCGCAGTCCTCCGGGCGATGAGGGGGCAGAATGGACGCCTTTCTTGCTGAAGACACTCAGGAACTGGGCATATACAGGTGGGATGTGGGTTGGAATGGCAGACTCCAATCCTTCTATAGAGGTGGCTCGACAGGGTAGATTGAAGCAGTTCTTAAACAGGTGGGAGATCATGACAGAAGTTCCCCTTGCCGCCAGGCAATGGTAGGGTTGTGAAGGCTTAGCCAGGGGTGACTGAGGATGAGGGGGTTCTTTAGGCGAAGACAACACCACTAACTGAATAACCTCAGAGTGAAGGAAGCCAATCTGAAGGGTGAAAGTGTCGGTCATGCGAGTCACAAGACCAGTTCTGAGAGGTTGTCCGTCCAGCGCATTAATCCTAAAGGGAGGATTAACAGGGATTAGTTTGACTCTTACTCTTAACTGTTGTGCCAATTGTTTGTCAATAAAATTACCTGCAGCCCCCCGAGTCCACTAGTCCCTCCACAAACTGAGTGACCCCATTAGCAGAAATAAGAGCAGGGATACCAAACTGCCTTTTGGTAATATTCAAAAACGTAGAGGTGCTTACCTGTGCGGAAGTGGAGGGGTTGTGGTCACCCCTTCGTGGGGGGCGAACCGGACAGCTATTGAGTAGGTGGTTACTCTCTCCACAATAGAGGCACATAATCTCCAATGTCTTGCATGGGTTTGGGGCTATTAGACCGTGGTGGACGACAGAAGGGAGTGGAAGACTCGCAGGCCATGGGTGACTGTATAGGTCTGCTATCCACCAGTAGGTTGCCAATGGATTTGGACATCCGGCTGTATTGGTTTAGGTCCGTTAAATCACCTCTGCAGGCCAGTTCGGTCTGTAACTCCCGATTAAGACCTCTCCGGTAGACTGTAAGGAGAGCTGGTTCACTCCATCCACTGCTGGCAGCCATGGTGCAGAACTCAAGGGCATACTCAGTGATGGATCGACGGCCCTGTCGCAGCTCACATAACAGGTCCCCGATGTGACGACCTGAAACTGAATGGTCGAACACCAAGAGGGCGTGGAAACGTGATTCAGAGGACAGATCAGAACTTTGAGCGGCCCACAGGGCTGCAACCCAATCCAGAGCTTTGCGTGTGAGTAGGGAGATGACGAAGTCCACCCTGTCTTTGTCAGAGGTGGAGTTAGCGGGGTGATGGTGGATGTACAGGTTACATTGTATGAGAAATCCTTGACATTTCCCTGGGGAGCCGTCGTATTTATTAGGCATGGATATGCGGGGAGATGAACGAGAGGAGGCTGTGGCACCTGATATTGATGAGGCAGGAATGGACTGGCGAAGGAGGTTGCAGAGTTCATCGATTCGTTCCTCCTGTCGGGCTAGACATAGCTGCAGCGCCGCTGAATCCATCTGTCGTTTTTGGGTGAGGTATTCTGTAATGAACACGATGGGAGATAGAGAGCTGGTTTCAAGCGCAGGGCGCAGCAGGTGTTTATTGTCAAGGACAACAGGAGGTAACTGGGTCCAGGGGCAGGCAGAAGGTCATACACAGGGGGTCCAAAAAGGCAACAGTACAGGCAGGGAAAAGGCTAGTACCGTTGTCCGGGAGATCAGGCAATAGGTTGATAACAGGAAATCCGATAGGCTAAAGAACAGGCAGGGAATAGGCAAAAGGCATCGTTAGTGAGGCATGCAAAAACTATCATACACGGGAGGATGAACTAACAGGGCAGAACCCAGCACTCCGAATAGTAGTTTGTCACAAAACAAACAATACCTCACAATGATGGGGTGCAAAGAACTGAACTAAATAGTGTGTGATAATGACATACAGGTGTGTGAACAGGTGATCAGAATTCAGGTGATTGGGATCTGGAGAGTGAGCTGCGTTCAGGGGATCTATGTGTTTGAGAGTGTGAGCTGGAAAGTGGGCTGGAATGTGAGCTGCGTTCAGGGGATCTACGTGTTTGAGAGTGTGAGTTGGAAGCAGAAGTTACATAACCAATCTTTGTTAAACATAAATACCAAACTTGTTTTTGCATGGATTCTGCGAAGCGTTTAGATTTTAACAGCTAGGACTGCTATTTCTTGTCTCAGAATCTTGCTTAGCTGACAGGTTAAAGTCTGCTTGAAAGAGCTAACCTAACCTAACGAATTGCTTGAAATGTGAGAGTGGGAGGATGTCCTTGTCCTTCTCACCAGCCGTGAGAAATGTGATTGTTCCTGTTGCAAAAACAATGTCCTATCCCGGAGCTGGAGTAAATTACATTACTAAGCTGCTCCTGAATGTACTACGCCAGGACATGGACATCGATTCTATCGTAGTCCATGTGGGTTCTAATGACATTATGAAAGGCAGCTCTGAACAGTTGAATTTGGATTTCAAAGAGCTGATTGACTTTCTGCTAGACACTAATAAAAGATCCATCACATCTGGCCCTGTGCCCTCTGAATTGTGGCATTGAAGGGTTTAGCAGGATTCTTTCTCTTCACAACTGGCTATGTGATTATTGCAGCTCATCAATGGGTGTAACTTTTGTTGACAATTTCGATACCTTTTGGAAACAAAACACGTTTTACAAGGAGGATGGGATCCACCCATATCATTTGGGTTCCTGGGTCCTTTCACAGCATTATAAGCCTGTGTTGAGACAATTACTTATCAATGACCCAAGCCCAGCTCAGTTAATCCATACCATGGATCCATACCTGTGTCGCTGAGTCATCATAATGCTTTAGCAAATGTACATTATACCAGGGGCATTGGTAGACACAATCAAAGTAACCTAATTTATGTCCCTCTACCTGCCCTGAATGCCTTTGCTGATCCTACAGCTATTGTATGCAGCAATCATGTGCATATGAACCAGATTTATGCTATTAGCACTGAGTCAGTGTGCCCTAGTAGGAAGTCCACCGTGTGCACCTCACCATCCATGAACATAAATAACATGAGAATAACTACTTCTGCTAAGATTCCCTGTAAAGCAATGAAAACAAGCAAGCATCCCAGAAAAGTGCTCAAATAGCCCACGCTAACATATGTAGCTTAAGAAACAAGGTTCATGAAATTAATAACTTGCTAGTAACAGATGACATTCATATTCTGACTATCTCTGAAACTCACTTTTGATAAAGTGGTAGCAATACAAGGCTATAACATTTACAGAAAATACAAATTGCTGTTTATATTCAGAACCACATTCCTGTAAATATTAGAGGGGATCTCATGTTAAATACTGTTGAAGTAATATGGCTACAGGTTCATCTGCCTCACCTAAAGCACATTCTGGTGGGAAGCTGCTATAGATCACCAAGTGTTAACAGTCAGTATCTGGATAGCATGTGTGAAATGCTTGATAATGTATGTAATATCTGTCACGCCTGCTCCCGCTCCCCTCGAGCGCCAGGCTCCCAAGCATTGCGCACTCCTGCCACCATCATTACGCACACCAGCCACCCCCCGCCACGCGCATCAGCGATTATTGGACTCATCTGGACTCAATCATCTCTGTCATTACCTTCGCTATATCTCTGTGGTTCCCCGCTCTGTTTCCTGTTTCTGTATTAATGTTCGTATGTCTTTGTATACTCGTGTACTGACGCTGTTCCTGTCCTGTTACCTGTATGTTCCCCATTAAATTTTAAACTCCCCGGACCTGCTTCTCATCTCCAGCGTCGGTCCTTACAATATCAACAGAGAGATATACTTTCTTGGTGATTTAAATATTGACTGACTTTCATCAAACGGCCACTCAAGAAAAAGCTGCAAACTGTAAGTAGTGCCTGCAATCTGGTTCAGGTTATCAGTCAACCTACCAGGGTAGTTAAAAATAGCACAGGAATGAAATCATCAACATGTATTGATCACATCTTTACTAATGCTGCAGAAATTTGTTTGAAAGCAGTATCCAGGTCCATTGGATGTAGTGATCACAATATAGTAGCCATATCTAGGAAAACCAAAGTTCCAAAGGTTGGGTCTAATATAGTGTATAATTTTAAAAAACTAGACAAGTCAGTTAAGAATAAATTCTTATTTACAATGACTGCCTACTCCTGCCAAACCCAGACAACGCTGGGCCAATTATGCGCCGCCCAATCACTGCTGGATGTGACGCAGCCTGAATTCGAACCAGGGACTGCAGTGAGATGCACTTGCACTGAGATGCAGTGCCTTAGACCGCTGCGTCACTCGAGACCCCAAAAAGTTGTTGATGTAAAGCATATTTATTGGTCCATGGTGTGTAATGAGGACCAAACAGAAGTGGCACTTGACACATTTATGAAATTTCTTATCCCAGTTACTAATAAGCATGCACCCATTTAAGAAAATGACTGTAAAACTGTTATGGATTGATGAGGATTTTAAAAATGGTGTGGTTGAGAGGGATGATGCAAAAGGAATGGCAAATAAGTCTGGCTGCACAACTGATTGGCAAACGTACTGCAAATTGAGAAATCATGTGACTAAACTGAATAAAAAGAAGAAGAAACTACACCATGAAACAAAGATAAATGACATAAAGCATGATAGTAAAAAGCTTTGGAGCACCTTCAATGACATTTTGGGGAAAAAGGTTCACTCCATCATTCATTGAATCAGATGGCTCATTCATCACAAAAGCCACTGATATTGCCAACTACTTTAATGATTTTTTTAATTTGCAAGATTAGCAAACTTAGGCATGACATGCCAGCAACAAACGCTGACACTACACATCCAAGTATATCTGACCAAATTATGAAAGACAAGCATTGTAATTTTGAATTCCGTAAAGTGCGTGTGGTGAAGGTAGAAAAATGATTGTTGTCTATCAACAATGACAAGCCACCGGGATCTGACAACTTGGATGGAAAATTACTGAGGATAATAGAGGACAATATTGCCACTCCTATTTGCCATATCTTCAATTTAAGCCTACTAGAAAGTGTGTTCCCTCAGGCCTGGAGGGAGGCAAAAGTCTTTCCGCTACGTAAGAATAGTAAAGCCCCCTTTCCTGGCTCAAATAGCCAACTAATCAGCCTTTTACCAACCCTTAGTAAACTTTTGGGGAAAATTGTGTTTGACCAGATACAATGACATTTACAAGTACAGCACGTACGGCAGTTTTTATTGTTCTTTGAACTCACAACGATACAAGAGTGCTCTATTATCCAATATCTGGATCAATTGTGCTATTTTGTTCGTTTTTTGTGTTTTGTGTAACTTATTTATTTGTTTTGTGTAACTTATTTGTTAACATACTGTGTACATAATGTTGCTGCTACCGCCTCTTATGATTGAAAATAACTTCTGGACATCAGAACAGCAATTACTCACCGCGGACTGGAAGAAACGTTTTCCTTTAACGAGTCCGACAAGAAGCATATCCTGCTTTCACGGGAACAGGTCCAGATCCCCGCCTTTTGCATGAAGAAAAGGCACAGGAAAAGGTGCTGCAGATCAAGCAGCCTTCTGAGAATCCGTAGGCAAGCGAGTAAACTCCCACTGCCATCCGTTATTCTTGCTAACGTGCAATCATTGGAAAATAAAATTGATGATCTATGATTAAGATTATCCTACCAACGGGACATTAAAAACTGTTACATCTTATGTTTCACCAAGATGTGGCTGAACGACAATACGGACAATATAGAGAGACGCTACCTCTGGTAAGACGATATTTGTCTATTTGACAATAACAGCTGGTGCTCAATGTCTAATATTAAAGAAGTCTCGAGGTATTGCTCACCTGAGGTAGAGTACCTTATGATAAGCTGTAGACCACACTATCTACCAAGAAAGTTCTCATCTATATTATTTGTAGCAGTCTATTTACCACCACAGAGCGAAGCTGGCACAAAGACCGCTCTCAACCAACTCTATAAGGCCATAAGCACAGAAGAAAATACTCACCCAGAAGCGGCGCTCCTAGCGGCCAGTTTGCAGGCAAACTTAAATCAGTTTTACCTAATTTTGCCAGCATGTCACTTGCAACCAGAGAAAAAAATCCTAAACGACCTTTACTTCACACACAGAGATGCATACAAAGCTCTCCCCCGCTCTCCATTTGTAAAATATGACCATAATTCTATCCTCCTGATTCCTGCTTACAAGCAAGAACTAAAGCAGGAAGTACCAGTGACTCGCTCAATACGGATGTGGTAAGATGACGCAGATACTACACTACAAGACTGTTTTTCTAGCACAGACTGGAATGTGTTCCGGGATTCATCCAATGGCATTGAGGAGTACACCACCTCAGTCATCGGCTTCATCAATAAGTGCATCGACGACGTCGTCCCCACAGTGACTGTACGTACAGTGGTTCCTCCTTTAAAAGTTGTGTCATACTGCAGCACACCTTGCGTGCTGCCGCAGCATTCTGTGGCACATCATTTAATTGTCAGCCATTTTTTCTGTTACTGCAAGTTATTGCAAGTTTGACCACCAGACGGCATCTTTGAGAAGCATTTGATAGTATTCCGTATGGGCATTACCTGAGAATTTAAAACCTTTTTTGTAATAACATTAATATTTGTGATTGATTTTAAGAAATTTGGCTTAATTAATTTGATTAATATTATGGTGTTTCTATTCAGAGAAAAATGAAAAGGCTGTCCTTGTAAATAAGAATTTGTTCTTAACTGATTCCATATGTGTTATTTCATAGTTGTAATGTCTTCACTATTATTCTACAATGTAGAATAAATCCTGGAATGAAATCCTGGAATGAGTAGGTGTGTCCAAACTTTTGACTAGTACTTGCTGGAACGGACAATATGGCGCTGTACAACGTGGTAGTCGGCAGTACAGTACTGGGCTATTTAGCTAAAGAATCCCTGTGTCGTACGGACGAGAGACCGGAGTTCAAATTCCCATACGGGGAGGAAGGAGTAGGCTCGTCTCAGAGTACCCATGCTTGTCTCAGAGCAGCGCAAAATGGTGCTAAAATAGATGTAGGCTTTTGCTTCTAACTTCAATAATATTCTTTATATTCTTCTAACAAATATTTGTTTCAAGGACGTGACTCTCCGCAAATAATTACATTTAGAGGATTGGAGGACTAAATTAATATCTAAGGGGCATTTTCCGTTAGAGATTCTCAGATATTCTCACAGATTCTAAGGAGCTTTTATATAATTCTAAATTTGTAAATAAAGCCAGTTTGTTATTTAGAATCATTTATTTCAGGAGAAACCTAAGAGATTATTTAGCAGACATCACTTGCTTATATTCAGTCAACACATATCTTAAGAATATCATGGAACATTTGAACATTTTCATTTCTCCATGCTTGTCTTAGAGCAGCGCAAAACTTGCTGAAATAGACGTCCGCAGCGGAAAAGCTATGTATTCTGTGCCAACTTCGTGGTATTCTTTTGGTTACACATCCTTGGAATAGCAGAACAGCATAAAGGTCCGGGCGGCCCTTGCTGTGCCTGGTGAGCAGTTGGTCAAGTTCTGTTGTCAGAAGAGGAATGGAAAATGTCAGGGTGAACCTGCCACGTATGTTTTTGACTCTGCCTGTCAGAGATGGAGTTCCAGAGCTCACAGGTGTGCCTTGGCATGGACTGTGCACTCCATCTCTTCCTCGCCCTTTTCACGCGGTGAGTGGAGTCAATGGATTCCATGATTTAGTCTTACAAACAAAGAACTTTGCATCCTGCAGGCCCAGGCATGGGATCAAAGCTGGCGAGACATTCAATAACATCATCTCAACAGATGAATCAACCGTGGCCCCTTTGAGGCAATTTTGCTCAATTGCTACAAGAAAAGAAAGTAGAAAGATTAACAGAAAGCAATAAAGATGTTAATGAAGAAATGCTGTTTGGAAGTTAGAAAAATGTAACAGTTTAGAGTACTTAAGCATTGAATACATTGCAAGTTGAGGGATTTTCACAACAGTAAGCCGGGCTATAAAAAGTCTTTATTGTCCTGCTAATAGGAAAACATTTGCATGAATGCTCCATTCTTTATTGTAACCACACATGTCAAACACCATAATTGGTATCTACCTCTCCAAAATTACTTTTTAGAGTTTGGGATTTACAAATGTGCGCTTTTAATTATTATTACATTGTTTTGTTCGAAGGTGCAGACTTTTTTTCTTTAAATTATTGTTTTATGTAGGTGCTACATTTTTGACCAGTTGCAATTGTAAGTAGGCCTAATAAAAAAAATCCTACTTCTATTAGGCTGTTAAGCCTCATAGCCTACCTCAGCCAGTTAGGTTATTTTATATAGATCTAAGCTCCGAAGAAATAGACTCCAATTAAGCCCTCTTGTTGTTTGTAAAGTCAAATTAAAATGAAGATAATTTTTGATATGAATTGCTCGACTGGTGCAGGTTTTCTCCATCTGTTGGGTGTGCAACACTTGCATCAAAGTTAGCTTATATTTTCAAGCACCAGCCACTGTTCACCTCCTATTGATTGGCGCTGGCGGTTGCCGCCAGTTAAAAAAATATGTTTTAACCTTTATTTAACAAGGCAAGTCAGGTATCTCCCGGGTGGCGCAGTGGTCTAGGGCACAGAGTCTCTGGTTCGCGCCCAGGCTCTGTCGCAGCCGGCCGCAACCGGGAGATCCCGTGGGGCGACGCACAATTGGCATAGCGTCGTCCGGGTTAGGGAGGTTTGGCCGTAGGGAGGGTTTGGCCGGTAGGGATAATCCTTGTCTCAGTATGTAAAATTTTTTTTAATAAAATGTATGCACTCTAACTGTAAGTCGCTCTGGATAAGAGCGTCTGCTCTTGGCGGTAGGGATATCCTTGTCTCAGTATGTAAAAAAAAAAATGTCATAAAAAAATGTATGCACTCTACTGTAAGTCGCTCTGGATAAGAGCGTCTGCTAAATGACTAAAATGAAAATGTAAATGTAGGTAAGAACAAATTCTTATTTATAATGAAGCCTACCCCGGCCAAACCCGGATGACGCTGGGCCAATTGTGGCCGCCCTATGCCACTCCCAATACGGGTCGGATGTGATACAGCTGATTCGAACCAGGGACTGTTAGACCGCTGCACCACTCGGGAGCCTTGACATACATATATATACACTGCTCCAAAAAATAAAGGGAACACTTAACAACACAATGTACTCCAAAGTCAATCACACTTCTGTGAAATCAAACTGTCCACTTAGGAAGCAACACTGATTGACAATAAATCTCACATGCTGTTGTGCAAATGGAATAGACAAAAGGTGGAAATTATAGGCAATTAGCAAGACCACCCAATAAAGGAGTGGTTCTGCAGGTGGTGACCACAGACCACTTCTCAGTTCCTATGCTTCCTGGCTGAGTTTTTGGTCACTTTTGAATGCCGGCGGTGCTTTCAACTCTAGTGGTAGCATGAGAACGGGAGTCCTCAACCCACACAAGTGGCTCAGGTAGTGCAGCTCATCCAGGATGGCACATCAATGCGAGCTGTGGCAAGAAGGTTTGCTGTGTCTGTCAGCGTAGTTTCCAGAGCATGGAGGCGCTACCAGGAGACAGGCCAGTACATCAGGAGACGTGGAGGAGGCCGTAGGAGGGCAACAACAGCAGCAGGACCGCTACTCCGCCTTTGTGCAAGGAGGATTAGAGGAGCACTGCCAGAGCCCTGCAAATGACCTCCAGCAGGCCACAAATGTGCATGTGTCTGCTCAAACTGGTCCCCCCCAGAACCGACTCTGAAGGTGGTTTATGAGGGCCCGACGTCCACAGGTGGGGGTTGTGCTTACAGCCCAACACCGTGCAGGACGTTTGGCATTTGCCAGAGAACACCAAGATTGGCAAATTTGCCACTGGCGCCCTGTGCTCTTCACAGATGAAAGCAGGTTCACACGCACATGTGACAGACGTGACAGAGTCTGGAGACGCCGTGGAGAACTTTCTGCTGCCTGCAACATCCTCCAGCATGACCGGTTTGGCGGTGGGTCAGTCATGTTTTAGGTGGCATTTCTTTGGGGGGCCGCACAGCCCTCCATGTGCTCGCCAGAGGTAGCCTGACTGCCATTAGGTACCGAGATGAGATCCTCAGACCCCTTGTGAGACCATATGCTGGTGCGGTTGGCCCTGGGTTCTTTCTAATGCAAGACAATGCTAGACCTCATGTAGCTGGAGTGTGTTAGCAGTTCCTGCAAGAGGAAGGCATTGATGCCATGGACTGGCCCGCCCGTTCCCCAGACCTGAATCCAATTGAGCACATCTGGGACATCATGTCTCGCTCCATCCACCAACGCCACGTTGCACCACAGACTGTCCAGGAGTTGGCGGATGCTTTAGTCCAGGTCTGGGAGGAGATCCCTCAGGAGACCATCCGCCATCTCATCAGGAGTATGCCCAGGCGTTGTAGGGAGGTCATACAGGCACGTGGAGGCCACACACACTACTGAGCCTCATTTTGACTTGTTTTAAGGAAATTACATCAAAGTTGGATCAGCCTGTAGTGTGGTTTTCCACTTTAATTTTGAGTGTGACTCCAAATCCAGACCTCCATGGGTTGATAAATTTGATTTCCATTGATCATTTTTGTGTGATTTTGTAGTCAGCACATTCAACTATGTAAAGAAAAACGTATTTAATAAGAATGTTTCATTCATTCAGATCTAGGATGTGTTATTTTAGTGTTCCCTTTATTCTTTTGAGCAGTGTGTATATATATATATATATATATATATATATATATATACAAAAAAAATCTGAACATTAACCGTGTGTAGGTAGATACGTGTGTAGGTAGATACGTGGAAAGATAGATACAAATGATTTGTTGCAAGTTGGGGAGGGGTTCACACCTAGCTCGGCTATTAGACAAATCTTTAGTAAAGGTTGAATAGTCTATTGTTCAGCTAATAGCCCATCCTGCTACACTTATGAAAAACGAATAATAATACTTTAAAAAACTTTTTTATATGTTAAAGATTCCAATTAATAAAGTGTTTTTAGCCACAATCGGCCCAACCCCAATTGATACATTTGGGCACAGTCGATAGCGTGCTGGACTTCGGGCTAGAATGTTGAGGGTTTCAAACCTGCTCCCTGCTTGATTCATTACATTATTACACCGGTCTCTGAGCAAATAGCCTGGATTGTTACTCCCATCTCGTCCCTCGCTCTCTTCCACGCGTCATTCAGCACGCTTGTGGGCGTGCTGGCAGGATGTACTGTTTTTTATTCTGTATATATGAATTACAAATCAGCCTTTAAACAGGTCAACATTCACAAAGCCGCTGGGACAGACAGATTAAAGGACATGTACTCAACTGACCCATAGCACTCACGTCTGTAGCCACGTCTGTAGACAAAGGATCTGATCATGGACTACAGGAAAAGCCGGGCCAAACACACCCCCATTAACATCGACGGGGCTGTAGCAGAGCAGGTTGAGTTTCAAGTTCCTTGGTGTCCACATCACCAACGAACTATCATGGTCCAAACATACCAAGACAGTCGTGAAGAGGGCATGACAAAACCTTTTCTTCTTCAGGAGACTGAGGGAGAAATGGGTATGGCTCAAAAGGTTATACAGCTGCACCATCGAGAGCATCCTGACAGGTTGCATCACCAGCTGGTATGGAAGCTGCTCAACATCTGACCATAAGGCGCTACAGAGGGTAGTGTGAACGGCCCAGTTCATCACTGGGGCCAAGCTTTCTGCCATCCAGGACCTATATAATAGGAGGTGTCAGAGGAAAGCCCATAAAATTGTCAGACTCCAGTCACCCAAGTTATTTTCTCTACCGCACAGCAAGCAGTACCGGAACGTACCAAAAGGCTAGGACCAAAAGGCTCCTCAACAGCTTCTACCCCCAATCCACAAGACTGCTGAACAATTAACAAAATCGCCACCGGACAATTTACATTGAGCCCCCCCTCCCTTTTGTACACTGCTGCTACTCGCTGTTTATTATCAATGCATTGTCACTTCACCCCCACCTACATGTACAAATTACCTCAACTAACCTGTACCCTCGCACACTGACTTGGTACCGGTGCCCCCTGTATATAGCCTCGTTATTCTTATTCTTATTGTGTTACTTTTTATTATTACTTTTTATTTTAGTCTACTTGGTAAGTATTTTCTTAACTCTTCTTGAACTGCACTGTTGGTTAAGGGCTTGTAATTAAGCATTTCACTGTAAAGTCTACACTTGTTGTATTCGGCGCATGTGAAAAATAAAGTTTGATTTGAATTACTCCTCAGTGCAATACAGATACCTTGCCTTCTGAGATCTGTAGTATTTGACAAGCTAATAAACAGCATTGCCCTCTCTCTGTCCAGATACACCAAAATGAAGACAGCCACTAACATCTACATCTTCAACTTGGCCCTGGCCGATGCTTTGGCAACCAGCACTCTGCCCTTCCAGAGTGCCAAGTACCTGATGAACACCTGGCCCTTCGGCGAGTTCCTGTGTAAAGTGATCCTCGCCGTTGACTACTACAACATGTTCACCAGTATCTTCACCCTGACCATGATGAGCGTGGACCGCTACATCGCTGTGTGCCACCCGGTCAGAGCCCTGGACTTTAGAACGTCCGCCAAGGCCAAGATGATCAACGTGTGCATCTGGATCCTCTCCTCTGCCATCGGAGTGCCCATCATGGTCATGGCGGTTACCAAGGTGACAGACAAAGGTGAGCAGTCCATATGAGCTGTACCCTATGTGCTCCAGACACCAACATCCACATATCCATATGCTAACCATTTGATTGTTTATCACTCAGGCAATACAGGGTGCATGCTGCAGTTCCCTCAGCCAGACTGGTACTGGGACATGGTGACTAAGATCTGCGTGTTCATATTTGCCTTCGTGGTGCCAGTCCTGGTCATCACTATCTGCTACGGCCTGATGATTCTCCGCCTGAAGAATGTCCGGCTGCTCTCCGGATCCAAGGAGAAAGATCGGAATATGCGGCGCATTACCCACATGGTCCTGGTGGTGGTGGCGGTCTTCATAATTTGCTGGACGCCCATCCACATCTTTATCATCCTCAGGACCATGGTGCAGATCAACAGCACGAACCCATATGTGATCGCCAGCTGGCACCTGTGCATCGCCCTGGGCTACATGAACAGCAGCCTCAACCCCCTGCTCTATGCCTTCCTGGACGGGAACTTCAAGAGGTGCTTCAGGGATTTCTGCCTGCCTTTCCGCTCCAACATGGACCAGAGTAGCTTCTCCAGAGCCCGCAACTCCACGCGAGAGCCCACCACCGTGTGTCCCCCGAGAGTGTTGGTGAGGAAGCCAGTATGACTAGGCATGGAGCAGTGTCCTGGAGACTCCCGCTCACGGACAGTCCAGGCCGACTTACAGACTGATGTCACACAGTTCTCCACAGATTTCTGACAGTAGCTCTGGCTTTAGACTTACAGCACAAAACCCACTGCAACATTTGCATAGGGTGTGATGTCACATTTTTGGGCCTATCCAGACAAAAACTAGATTTACTCTTCCTCTAACCTAACATAGCAGGCATAAATTCCCACATCTGGGTTTCAGTGGAAAGGAATCTACAGTGGCTTGCGAAAGTATTCATCCTCCTTGGCATTTTTCCAGTTTCTTTGCCTTACAACCTGGAAATAAAATAGATTTTTGGGGGGTTTGTATCATTTGATTTACACAACATGCCTACCACTTTGAAGATGCAAAATATGTGTTATTGTGAAACAAACAAGAAGTAAGACAAAAAAAAAGAACTTGAGCGTGCATAACTATTCACCCTCCCAAAGTCAATACTTTGTAGAGCCACCTTTTGCAGCAATTACAGCTGCAAGTCTCTTGGGGTATGTCTCTATAAGCTTGGCACATCTAGCCACTGGGATTTTTGCCCATTCTTCAAGGCAAAACTGCTCCAGCTCCTTTAAGTTGGATGGTTTCCGCTGGTGTACAGGAATCTTTATGTCATACCACAGATTCTAAATTGGATTGAGGTCTGGGCTTTGACTAGGCCATTCTAAGACATTTAAATGTTTCCCCTTAAACCACTCGAGTGTTGCTTTAGCAGTATGCTTAGGGTCATTGTCCTGCTGGAAGGTGAACCTCCGGTCCAGTCACAAAAACCTGAAACAGGTTTCCCTCAAGAATTTCACTGTATTTAGCGCCATCCGTCATTCCTTCAATTCTGACCAGAGTACCTTCTTCCATATGTTTGGGGAGTCTCCCACATGCCTTTGGCGAACACCAAATGTGTTTGCTTATTTTTTTCTTCAAGCAATGGCTTTTTTCTGGCCACTCTTCCGTAAGCCCAGCTCTGTGGAGTGAACGGCTTAAAGTGGTCCTATGGCCAGATACTCCAATCTCCGCTATGGAGCTTTGCAGCTCCTTCAGGATTATCGTTGGTCTCTTTGTTGCCTCTGATAAATGCCCTCCTTGCCTGGTCTGTGAGTTTTGGTGGGCGGCCCTCTCTTGGCAGGTTTGTTGTGGTGCCATATTCTTTCCATTTATTAAGAATGGATTTAATGGTGCTTCGTGGGATGTTCAAAGTTTCAGATATTTTTTTATAACCCAGCCCTGATCTGTACTTCTCCACAATGTTATCCCTGACCTGTTTGGAGAGCTCCTTGGTCTTTATTGTGCCGCTTGCTTGGTGGTGCCGCTTGCTTAGTGGTGTTGCAGACCCTGGAGCCTTTCAGAACAGGTGTGTGTATATATACTGAGATCATGTGACACTTAGATTGCACACAGGTGGACTTTATTTAACTAATTATGTGACTTCTGAAGGTAATTGGTTGCACCAGATCTTATTTAGGGGCTTCATAGCAAAGGGGGCGATTACATATGCACGCACCACCTTTCTGTTTGTAAATTTTTATTTGTCATTTTTTTCATTTCACTTTACCAATTTGGACTATTTTGTGTACGTCCATTACATGAAATCCAAATAAAATTCAATTTAAATTACTGGTTGTAATGCAACAAAATAGGAAATACTTTTGCAAGGCACTGTAGGTTCAAAAAAGCTGTATCCCTGAAAACCCAGATACATCCGGTTGTTGCATCGGCCAGGGCCAAAAATCTGTCATTCTGCCCCTGAGCAAGGCAGTTAACCCACTGTTTCCCGGGCGCCGAAGCCGTGGATGTTGATTAAGGCAGCCCCCTGCATCTCCCTGATTCAGAGGGGTTGGGTTGAATGCGGAAGACACATTTCAGTTGAAGGCATTCAGTTGTACAACTGACTAGATATCTCCCTTTCCCTGGTGTTGTTGCATAATGATCAATACGCTACCACTCACTGGGCACAGACATCAGTTCAACCACTGGTGTAGCACACCTCCTGAGGTCGGGCCCCCCAGATAGCATTTGAACACTTCATAAGCCATGATTTTATTCATTTTCTATTACAGGAAATTAGCTTTAAAACTGCAAAATGTTCTCTGCCGATAATGGATATTAACTGAAAAATTATCGTATGTAGTTTCTTGCAATAGCCCTCTGTGACTTTAAAGAATATTTATCTCAAAACGTTGCTTTCTGAAAGATGTGTCTGGAGATTTGGTTAACTTCATCAGAATTGTCTAAAATCCTAAATTAATCAGGAATGAGCATGGTCAGCTATACCATATTCATGTCCTCATTACTAGTGCAACAAAACCACTCATGGTCTGTAAAGTTCTCTACTTTTGATAGATTTAACAAACAATATTGGAATCACCATGGTCACAATCATAAACTGTCAACTCCATCTGCCTGATAGATTAAAATATAATATCAATTTTGGTTTAAATATGTTACATGTAATTGGGTTTTAGAGACATAAAGCAACTGAGGAAAAACGAAATTGCTGCTGTGTATACCACTTGAATGAAGAAGAAAAATGTAATCTTTGTAAAACATCAACTCTGTCAGATTGCTGAAAGATCTGATAGAATGAGTATGTTTTTATTGGGGATTTTCAAATGAATCATTTTCCATATCTTACAAATGTTTGTATTATACTTTTAGAGGCAAAAATATGTCTGTTTTGAGAGTCTGTTGTCAACTCCGTCATTGGCTTATCACCTCTGTCACTGATGGCTAAGCCCCTTAAGATCAATATTTTTTTCAATATTCTGAACAAATAGTGTAATCACTGTTCTGCAACATATGGCAAAAAAAATTGAAGTATTTGCTCTGCTATGTTTGCTTTCTAAATCTAGAAAAACCTAGCTCTGGAGCATTTAATAGTGCTATAAAGAAAAAACAAAAAGACCTTTTGGAAATTTGTTTTAAATATTTGAATAATCTAATATTAGAGTTAAACAATTAAGGTCTTTAAACACTTTAAACACACTATTACTGTAAAAAGTAAATGCCTTTTATGGTGTCAGACGGAGTTTAAATAAATCCAGTTAGTTGCATTTTATGAAATATTTTTTTTTAATTAGGTTGTTCCATTAGATGATGTGATAGCTGATACTTTGGTCTATAAAAAATACAGTGCCTTTATGAAAGAATTCAGACCCCTTGACTTTTTCCACATTTTGTTACGTTACAGCCTTATTCTAAAATTGATAAAATATTTTTTTGAATCGCAGTGATCTACACACAATACCCCATAATGACAAAGTGAAAACAGGTTTTTAGAAATTCTAGCAAATGTATTTACATAAGTATTCAAACCGTTTGCTAAGAGACTCGACATTGAGCTCAGGTGCGTCCTGTTTCCATTGATCATCCTTGAGATGTTTCAACAACTTGATTGGAGTCCACCTGTGGTAAATTCAATTGATTGGACATGATTTGGTAAGGCACCTGTCTATATAAGGTCCCACAGTTGACAGTGCATGTCAGAGCAAAAACCAAGCCATGAGGTCAAAGGAATTGTCTGTAGAGCACAGATCTGGGGAAGGGTACCAAAAAATGTCTGCAGCATTGAAGGTCCCCAAGAACACAGTGGCCGGTGTCATTCATCATTCCTAAATGGAAGAAGTTTGGAACCACCAAGACTCTTACTAGAGCTGGCCATCTGGCGAAACTGATCAATCGGGGGAGAAGGGCCTTGGTCAGGGAGGTGACCAAGAACCCGATGGTCACTCTGACAGAGCTCTAGAGTTCCTCTGTGGAGATGGGAGAACCTTCCAGAAGGACAACCATCTCTGTAATACTCCATCAATCAGGCATTTATGGTAGAGTGGTCAGATGGAAGCCACTGGTCAGTAAAAGGCACATGACAGCTCACTTGGAGTTTGCAAAAAGGCACCTAAACAACAAGATTCTCTGGTCTGATGAAACAAAGATTCAACTCTGGCACCATCCCTACAGTGAAGCATGGTGGGGTCAGCATCATACTGTGTGGGTGTTTTTCAGCGGCAGGGACTAGGAGGCTAGTCAGGATTGAGGTGAATGGAGGAAAGCACAGAGAGATCCTTGATGAAAACCTGCTCCAGAGTGCTCAGGAACTCAGACTTCCCACAGGACAACGACCCTAAGCATAAAGCCAAGACAACACAGGAGTGGCTTCGGGACAAGACTCTGAATGTCCTTGAGTGGCCCAGCCAGAGCCCTGACCTGAACCCATTCTAATATCTCTGGAGAGACCTGAAAATAGCTGTGCAGCAGTGCTCCCCATCTAACCTGACAGAGCTTGAGATGATCTGCAGAGATGAATGGGAGAAACTCTCCAAATACAGGTGTGCCAAGCTTGTAGCGTCATACCCAAGAAGACTCGAGGCTATAATTGCTGCCAAAGGTGCTTCAACAAAGTACTGAGTAAAGGGTCTAAATACTTATGTAAATGTGATACTTTTATATAAATTAGCAACAATTCTAAAAACCTGTTTTTGCTTTGTCATTATGGGGTATTGTGTGTAGATTGACTAGGGGAAAAAACGGTTTATTCAATTTTAGAATAAACAAAATGTGGGAAAATGAATACTTTCCAACAGCACTGTATATATATTTCAAATGTTGCTAATATTAAAACAAATATTTGTGGATTGTCCCGTATTTCAAGAGTCCCTGGCCTCTAAAACAGCAACAACAACAAAAACATCTCTGCCACATGGAAAAAAAGATAGATCCTAAAATACATTTTTGGGGGGGTTATTTTTTGTGGTTGTTGGGCCTTGCTCGAACCTTGCGGGGGGCACAGCTATATGTGTCCTACGCCACTTAGTTAAATGTATAGTTTTGATTTACATTTAGTTGAGTTTTCAAATTAAGTGAATTCTACAAAAAAAAAAATGTTATTAGATTTTGGGTGAAAAAAAAATACTAAATGCCCTTAAGTTGATGACTTCTTGCAAATCCAATCAGTTTTCCACGTTGATTCAAAGTCATCACATAGATTTTTGGGGTTGAAATGATGTGGAAACAATATTGATTCAACCAGTTTTTTTCCAGTGGGCAGTCTGTAGCATGTCTTGCAGTTTAATTAAATATTGTAACATTATAGCCTTACTATGTATAAATCTTGTCAGTTGCTTTTGGCAGCAAATTAGTTGTTTTAGACAACAACAACAAAAAACTATTTATTTTACCTAATTTAAAATTACAAATTTCTTTGTTATGTTTTAAAGAATACATTTGGATTTATATTGCTTTGCTGTAGTAGATGCTCAGCTAATTTAACAATGGGAAGCATTAACATAAATACATATCTGCATTGTGCTTTAGAAGTACTGAATGTGTGTGATGCATACAGTATACGTTATGTGCCTTTATTTATTGGTTTCTTCCATTTATGAGTTTCTTGAAGCATGCAGTGGGCTACATGTGAGGATTTTGTGATGGTGTATTGTACAATCTCACTGAAGTGAGAGGTTGGAGTATAATAAAACAATTCAGCACTTAAGACATTTTATAAAACTTTGTTTTGCAGGAGTTGGCAGGGCTGAATCCTAACATTTATATAATTTCTGTGGAAATAACCAACTAACATGCAAATCAATCAATAAATTACATGTATTTATAAAGCCCTTTTTACATCAGAAACCCAGCCTAAAACTCCAATGTAGATGTAAAAGCACAGTGGCTAGGAAAAACTACTAGAGAGGAACCGGCTCTGAGGGGTGGCCAGTACTCTTTTGGCTGTGCATGGTGGAGATTATAAGAATATTTGTATTCTGATTTACTATGGATCCTGATTAGCTGCTGCCATGGGGTCCAGCAAAATTAAGGCAGTTATACAATAAAAAAAAGCATTATACCCTCAGGCCCTGACTCGACTACCACATACAGTGGGGAGAACAAGTATTTGATACACTGACAATTTTGCAGGTTTTCCTACTTACAAAGCATGTAGAGGTCTGTAATTTTTATCATAGGTACACTTCAACTGTGAGAGAAGGAATCTAAAACAAAAATCCAGAAAATCACATTGTATGATTTTTAAGTAATTAATTTGCATTTTATTGCATGACATAAGTATTTGATACATCAGAAAAGCAGAACTGAATATTTGGTACAGAAACCTTAGTTTGCAATTACAGAGATCATACGTTTCCTGTAGTTCTTGACCAGGTTTGCACACACTGCAGCAGGGATTTTGGCCCACTCCTCCATACAGACCTTCTCCAGATCCTTCAGGTTTCGGGGCTGTCGCTGGGCAATACGGACTTTCGGCTCCCTCCAAAGATTTTCTATTGGGTTCAGGTCTGGTGACTGGCTAGGCCACTCCAGGACCTTGAGATGCTTCTTACGGAGCCACTCCTTAGTTGCCCTGGCTGTGTGTTTCGGGTCGTTGTCATGCTGGAAGACCCAGCCACGACCCATCTTCAATGCTCTTACTGAGGGAAGGAGGTTGTTGGTCAAGATCTCGCGATACATGGCCCCATCCATCCTCCCCTCAATACGGTGCAGTCGTCCTGTCCCCTTTGCAGAAAAGCATCCCCAAAGAATGATGTTTCCACCTCCATGCTTCACGGTTGGGATGGTGTTCTTGGGGTTGTACTCATCCTTCTATTCCTCCAAACACGGCGAGTGGAGTTTAGAGCAAAAAGCTCTATTTTTGTCTCAGACCACATGACCTTCTCCCATTCCTCCTCTGGATCATCCAGATGGTCATTGGCAAACTTCAGACGGGCTTGGACATGCGCTGGCTTGAGCAGGGGGACCTTGCGTCGCTGCAGGATTTTAATCCATGACGGCGTAGTGTTACTAATGGTTTTCTTTGAGACTGTGGTCCCAGCTCTCTTCAGGTCATTGACCAGGTCCTGCCGTGTAGTTCTGGGCTGATCCCTCACATTCCTCATGATCATTGATGCCCCACGAGGTGAGATCTTGCATGGAGCCCCAGACCGAGGTGATTGACCGTCATCTTGAACTTCTTCCATTTTCTAATAATTTTGCCAACAGTTGTTGCCTTCTCACCAAGCTGCTTGGCTATTGTCCTGTAGCCCATCCCAGCCTTGTACAGGTCTACAATTTATCCCTGATGTCCTTACACAGCTCTCTGGTCTTGGCCATTGTGGAGAGGTTGGAGTCTGTTTGATTGAGGTGTGGACAGGTGTCTTTATAACAGGTAACGAGTTCAAACAGGTGCAGTTAATACAGGTAATGAGTGGAGAACAGGAGGGCTTCTTAAAGAAAAACTAACAGGTCTGTGAGAGCCGGAATTCTTACTGGTTGGTAGGTGATCAAATACTTATGTCATGCAATAAAATGCAAATTATTTACTTTAAAAATCATACAATGTGATTTTCTGGATTTTTGTTTTAGATTCCGTCTCTCACAGTTGAAGTGTTTACGCTATGATAAAAATGACAGACCTCTACATGCTTTGTAAGTAGGAAAACCTGCAAAATCGGCAGTGTATCAAATACTTGTTCTCCCCACTGTATCTACAACACAAAATCCATGTATACGTGTGTGTATAGTGCATATGTTATCGTGTGTGCGTATGCATGTGTCTGTGCCTATGTGTGTTGTTTCACAGTCCCCGGTGTTCCATAAGGTGTATTTGTATCTGTTTTTGTAATCTAATTTTACTGCTTGCATGAGTTACTTGATGTGGAATAGTACTGTATCTAGTACTGTATGCTTCCAATAGACTGTTCTGGACTTGGGGACTGTAAAGAGACCTCTGGTGGCATGTCTTGTGGGGTATGCATGGGTGTCCGAGCTGTGTGCCAGTAGTTCAAAGAGACAGCTTGGTGCATTCAATATGTCAATACCTCTCACAAATATAAGTAGTGATGAAGTCAATCTCTCCACCGCTTTGAGCCAGGAGAGATTGACAGTCATATTATTAATGTTAGCTCTCTGTGTACATCCAAGGGCCAGCCGTGCTGCCCTGTTCTGAGCCAATTGCAATTTTCCTAAGTGCCTCTTTGTGGCAACTGACCATACGACTGAACAGTAGTCCAGGTGCGACAAAACTAGGGCCTGTAGGACCTGCCTTGTTGATAGTGCTGTTAAGAAGGCAGAGTTGCGCTTTATTATGGACAGACTTTATTAGGACTAACTCATTCCTTGCCACCCATTCTGAAACTAACTGCAGCTCTTTGTTAAGTGTTGCAGTCATTACAGTTGCTGTAGTAGCTGACATGCATAGTGTTGAGTTATCCACATACATAGACACACTGGCTTTACTTAAAGCTAGTGGCATGTCGTTAATAAAACATTTTAAAAGTAAGGGACCTAGACAGCTGCCCAGGGACCTAGACAATCTTTTTATTATCTATTTCTCTCAGCCAATCATCAGTATTTTGTGTAAGTGCCGTGCTTGTTGAATGTCTTTCCCTATAAGTGTGCTGAATGTCTATTGTCATTTTGTGTACTGTAAAATAGCATTTAATCTGGTCAAACACACATTTTTCCAAAAGTTTACTAAGGGTTGGTAACAGCTTTACTATTCTTAGGTAGCGGAATGACTTTTGCTTCCCTCCAGGCCCAATGGCACACATTTTCTAGTAGACTTAAATTGAAGATATGGAAAATAGAAGTGGCAATATCATCTGCTACTATCATCAGTAGTTTTCCATCCAAGTTGTCAGACCCCGATGGCTTGTCATTGTTGATAGACCTAAAAAAAAAAATCACCACTTCCACACTCACTTTAAAGAATTCAAAATTACAATGCTTGTTGTTCATAATTTGGAAAGATATATATATAATGGCAAGAAAAAGTATTTTGGACCATTCCTCTTTTTAAAACTGTTTCCGTTTAGCAATATTCTTGGGATGCCTGGTGTGAACTGCTCTCTTGAGGTCATGCCACAGCATCTCAATCGAGTTGCAAAATGTCTTGATAAACTTGGGAATTCATTTTTCCGTCAATGATAGCAAGCTGTCCAGGCCCTGAGGCAGCAAAGCAGCTCCAAAGCATGACGCTCCCATCACCATACTTTACAGTTGGGATGAGGTTTTGATGTTGGTGTGCTGTGCCTTTTTTTTCTCCACACATAGTGTTGGGCATTCCTTCCAAACAACTCAACCTTCCACCTGGCTACCCTTACCTCGGCCAACAGCTCTGCACCCCCTGCAGAAACTTGCCCAAGTCCCGGGCCTGGTCGATTAGAAAGGCCTGGTCGCTGAAGTGATTTAGGGAGCGTGATGAGGGGTGGTTGTTTGACCGCAGACCCATTACGGACGCAGGCAATGAGGCAGTGATCGCTGAGATCCTGGTTGAAGACAGCAGAGGTGTATTTAGAGGGCAAGTTGGTCAGGATGATATCTATGAGGGTGCCCATGGTTACGGATTTAGGGTTGTACCTGGAAGGTTCACTGATAATTTGTGTGAGATTGAGGGCATCTAGCTTAGATTGTAGGATGGCCAGGGTGTTAAGCATATCCCAGATATGCATCTGTTGGTCACAGATACCTTTAAAAAAAAAGTAGGGGCGTGGAGTAACCGGTCAATATCTGGTGTGACCACTATTTGCCTCATGCAGTGCGACACATCTTCTTTGCATAGAGTTGATCAGGCTGTTGATTGTGGCCTATGGAATGTTGTCCCACTCTTCTTCAATGGCTGTGCGAAGTTGCTGGATATTGTTGGGAACTGGAACAAGCTGTCGTACACGTTGATCCAGAGCATCCCAAAAATGCTGAATGGGGTGACATGTCTGGTGAGTATGCAGGCCATGGAAGAACCAGGACGTTTTTAACTTCCAGGAATTGTGTACAGATCCTTGCCACATGGGGCAGTGCATTATCATTCAGAAATTTTAGGTGATGGCCTCAGGATCTCGTCACGGTATATGCATTCAAATTACCATCGATAAAATGCCATTGCGTTCGTTGTCCGTTGCTTATGCCTGCCCATACCATAACCCCCCCACCACCATGGGGCACTCTGTTCACAACGTTGACATCAGCAAACCACTCGCCCACACGACGCCATCTGCCCGGTACAGTTGAAATCTGGATTAATCCGTGAATAGCACACTTCTCCACTCTACCAGTCGCCATCAAAGGTGAGCATTTGCCCACTGAAGTCGGTAACAACGCCGAACTGCAGTCAGGTCAAGGCCTTGGTGACGACGACGAGCATGCAGATGAGCTTCCATGAGATGTTTCTGACAATTTGTGCAGAAATTGTATAGAAATTCTTTGGTTGTGCAGACCCACAGTTTCCTCAGCCACTGTCTGGGTGGCTGGTCTCAGACGATCTCGAAGGTGAAGAAGCTGGATGTGGAGGTCCTTTGCTGGCATGATTACACATGATCTGCAGTTGTGAGGCCGGTTGAACTTACTGCCAAATTCTCTAAAACAAGATTGGAGGCGGCTTGAGATATCTGTGGCATTGTGTTGTATGACAAAACTGCACATTTTAGAGTGGCCTTTTATTGTCCCCAGCACAAGGTGCACATGTGTAATGATCATGCTGTTTAATCAGTTTTTTGATATGCCACACCTGTCAGGTGGATGGATTGTCTTGGCACAGGAGAAATGCTCGCTAACATGGATGTAAACAATGTGTGCACACAATTTGAGCGAAACACTTTACATGTTTCTTTTATATTTTTGTTTACTGTACAAGATGAGTATTTTTTTATCTCCCAATTAGTGCTGAAAAGGAGACGAATGTGCATGTATTTACATGGCTTTCTTTAATTGATCCCTAAAATTCTGAACCTTTCTCGCCATATATTGTAGTCTGTCGAGAGGTGTATAAGTAAAGGAACACCAAATTTAAAGGGATGGCTTTATAAATGTGCTGAAAACCCTATTGAATGAAAACTCTTTTGGCCAGAAAGTGAGAGGGTTTTCACAGGTTGAGTAAAATGTATTCAGCACGGGCAAGGGAACCATGCCTGCAACATTGAAATTATCGCCTGCCAGCCTGTTATGCACCTGCGTAAGGTAAGTCTGAATACCAACTTCTTAGAAAAAAAATGTCTGAATCGGGTCCTTATTCAATAAGAACCTCCCATTCTACAATCTCAATGTGGCACCTTAAAAAGATGGACTGCCTAACAGGATGGCACAATTTATCCTTGTTTGCCTGTTCATCATGCTCAGCAAGGTGGCAGCCTGGCGGCAGCCTGGCAGCACTTTTCATCATGGTAATGTAGAAACACCAGCTCTTGTAGTCGAGAAAACTGTTAAGCATTCACCCAGGGTTTATTTAATATTGATCTGCTTATAGGCAAGGAACATCTGGTTCAGATCAGCACTCTCCTCTCTACTGAGTTTTCTTGTTAAGCGTATCTATTATATAAGACATACTGTACATATTGTCATCCAAGTGATACACCCCCCCCCCCCCCTTTCAATGTATAACACATGCCGCATTTCATACTCCCCTTCAACTTGGATAATAGCTTTAAAGCACACAGTACAGTTGTCTAACTCAGTTGTCATTAAACTTACATTTTCCTTCACAGTGATGTGAGGTGAAGGCACGTGTCAACGTCACAGTGTGCCAGACATGCCTACTGAGAGCAAACCGTAGGCGAAAGAGAACTTAGCAACAAAATTAATATTTCAAGAGGAGACAGACGTCAAATTCCTTGACTTTAACAAAAAGGTTGGATCTGTCAATCTGGTGGAATCCAATTAAGGCACTCCAAATAGGAACTCTTTCTCCTGTCAATTCTAAAACCAATTCTGTGCCAGTGTCATCAAGATTTTAAGAAATCTTGACTAGAATATGCTATTCTTTAAAGGAGCATGGAAATGACTGTAACGCTTGTCTAATTCCTCCTCCTCGGAAGAGGAGGAGGAGTAGGGATTGGACCAAAGCGCAGCGTGGGAATTAGACATAATGAATTTATTTAAATGATAGACGAACACGAAACAACACTTGAGAATTTACAAAATAACAAACGCAGTCAACAGACCTGAACAAACGAACTTACATGACATGAAGAACGCACGAACAGGAAATAGACTACACAAACGAACAAACGAACGAAACAGTCCTGTGTGGTGCAACATACACAGACACGGAAGACAATCACCCACAAACTAACAGTGTAAAACAGCCTACCTATATATGATTCTCAATCAGAGGAAATGAATAACACCTGTCCCTGATTGAGAACCATATAAGGCTAATTAACAATCACACTCCCACATAGAACAAACAACACAGACTGCCCATCCCAACTCACGCCCTGACCAACTAAACACAAACAAAAACAAGAAAAAACAGGTCAGGAACGTGACAATGACTTCGCTTCTGAATAGTCGTGTATGTTTTTTTGTTGTATATTTCAATATATTTTCAATCTCTTTTCCAATTTTAAATTAAATATACCTTCCGGTAACCCGCCTCACCCAATGTGATACGGATCCGCTATTTTTTAGGCCTTATAGCCAGAACCTCTATCAGAAGCGAACCAAATCAAATCAAATCAAGTTTTATTTGTCACATACACATGGTTAGCAGATGTTAATGCGAGTGTAGCGAAATGCTTGTGCTTCTAGTTCCGACAGTGCAGCAATTCCACAGCAACTACCTAATACACACAAATCTAAGTAAAGGAATGGAATAAGCATATATACATATACAATATGGATGAGCAATGACAGAGTGGCATAGGCAAGATGCAATAGATGGTTTAAAATACAGTATATACACATATGAGATGAGTGATGCAAGATATGTAAATATTATTCAAGTGGCATTATTAAAGTGACTCGTGTTAGCAGTTGATGTTATTCTTCAATAACACAGACCCCAAAAGAAATCAGGGGGAGAAAAATATGTTAATTCAAAGAGAACAAATCATAGATGTTATGCTGAGAAGTAGATGTTCATTCTTTCCTGTCCTCAGTTTTCTGCACCGAACAAAGGGATAGGATGTCATTTATAACCCCCAACCCTAGCCTGTGGTTGACCAATTAGATTTCCATGCTGTAAAATTGGGCCAATGGCCAAATAACAAGTATCCTGTTTCAGGCTCAATGTATAGACAATTCAGACCGATGAGATATTGCTGTGAGTCCAGGACTGAAACCCCTACACAGATTCTAACCAGATGTTGAACTGGAAAAACAACTATTTCCATTGATCGTTAATTCCCTACTGACCTCTAGTCTTCTGCATTGTGTATTATTTTAAAATATTCTTACACTCCCCCCTAGACCATTTAAAAAATAAATATACTTAAAATGTATTTTTAGAAAACATGAAAAAATAGACTGTATAAAAAACATTAGCAGTAAGCATAAAATAATTTACATGAAACACTTTGCATTTATATAAAACACCAATGGCATATTTTACTTGCCGTTACAATAAGATATAGAATTCACACAAAGTTATAGAAAAGAGGTATTAACAGGTGTGATACCACATCTGAGAGAGCATGGTTCATTACAGCACCAAGGACAGTTACCACAGGCACATTTACCACAATCATGAGGCTTGGTGTGATGATGAAGACCCTTATGATCCCTACCACATTCTTGTGAACACCACTGACTGTCACGCCCTGATCTTTTTCATCTGTCCTTGTGCTTGTCTCCACCCCCCTCCAGGGGGGTGGAGACAAGCACAAGTCAACCAGCGTTTTCTCAGTTCAAGTCAACCAGCGTTTTCTCAGCTCCTGTTTTTCCCCAGTCTCTTTTTCTCGTCCTCCTGGTTTTGACCCTTGCCTGTCAAGACTCTGAGCCCGCCTGACCCTGAGCCTGCCTGCACCTTTGCTGCTACTCTGGATTATCAACCCCTGCCTGCCTCGACCTGTCATTTGCCTAAACCTGTTGTTGCAATAAACATTTTTACTTCAACACAGTCTGCACTTTTGTCTTACCTGAAACCTGATAGTACGAACTGGCCATGACTGACCCAGCAGACTTGGACCAGCTCCGCAATGCCATCTCCTCCCAAGGAGCCATCATTAGTAGACACGAGGAGTTGCTTCGCAGTTTGATGGAAGGGTTCCAGGATGTGGCCGAACATCACGACCTAGAATTGGACGCATTGCGGGAGCAATTCCGTGGGTTGCCTACCATGCAGCCTACCATGACGGTAACCTCCCAACCCCTCAGTAACCCGGCTGGTAGCAGCACTTACCTCCCCCGGAGCGCTACGATGGAGATTCCAGAACCTGCCGGCCCTTTCTCTCCCAGTGCTCCCTCGTTTTCGAGCTGCAGTCTTATTCGTTCCCCTCGGACAGCTCGAAGATAGCGTAAATTATTAAGAGGATGTCCGGAAGGGCATTTGCCTGGGCCACGGCAGTGTGGGAGCAACAATCCGCTGTCTGCCTCAGTCTGGATTTATTTGTGGCGGAGGTGAGAAAAGTTTGAGGCTCTGGTGTCCGGGAGAGAGGCTGCACGGAAGTTACTCCAGCTTCGGCAGGACACTCTCAGTGAGGCAGACTATGTGGTGGAGTTCTGCACACTAGCAGCGGAGGGTACCTGGAACCCAGAAGCACTGTTCGACACGTTCCTGCACGGATTGTCGAGGAGGTAAAGAATGAGCTGGCAGCCCGAGAACTACTGATGGATCTCGACTCACTCATCGCTTTAACCTTTCGGATCGATGGTCGGCTACGGGAACGTAGGAGGGAGAAGAGGTTCGATTGCAGTCCCAATTGCTCACTCAGGGATCCCACCTTGCATCTGATGAACTCCGGAAGTCCCCGGCGTCTACGTCTCCGAGAGGATCCGAGCTTACTGAGTCCCTCCAAGAGCCTCCGGAGACTGCCGATTCACCTTTTCCCAAACCGATGCAGGGGTTCAGTAAGGCCCAGGCCACTTCGCTTCCGCAGCACCGTCCGGTATCCAAGAAGGTCAAGCCTGAGGCGCTGACATGCCGCTACAGTGCCGCGGCTACACCCCCAGAAGCAGAGACCTTTCCCCCATGCTCCAAGATCATTAGCCCCTCTGCTGTTTGTCCTCTGTTGCCCTCCGTATTTTTCCTAACTTATCTGTGTCTAGAGTTAAAACCATGTCTGACTGCCCCTGACCCTGAGCCTGGCTGCCATCCTGTACCTTTTCCACTACTCTGGATTATCGACCCCTGCTTGCCTTGAACAGTCGTTTGCCTGCCCCTGTTGTTGCAATAAACATTGTTACTTCAACACAGTCTTACCTGAAACCTGATACTGACACCCATCTCCAAAAGGACACGGTTGATGAATCTTATGATATCCCCTATCACGTAACCGGCAGATTTTAGCAGACAAACATTGGGAAATAGCGCACTTGATAACCTGGATGAGGATAAGAAATATAACCACAACTCCCACTATTGGAAGTATCATGCTCACCAAACAACTTCACCATGTGCCAAAAGTGGAAGACAACCACATGACTAATCCTAAATCATCTGGATTGTAATCATGATATTTAGCGCCCTCAGTCCTGATCTTTTGGATTATGTCAGTTATTTCCTCAGAATTATCAGGAATGTAAGTACAGCATTCAGCACCAATAACAGTACATGTACCCACTTGTGCTTACAGAAGATAGTCCAGGGCCAAACGATTTTGCATCGCCGCAGTCCGAATGGCAACCATCTCAGCTGTTATTAACTCAAGTCTCTCAACAGTACTATTAGCTACGATTTCCAAAGAGTTAGCCATATTAATATAGTGCTATTTTAGAAATACCATAAGAGGGAAAAGCAATCGCAAAGAATCTCTCAGTTTCTGTAATCACACGTTTATGGCGTTGTGAAAAAGGAGAGTAACGTCTGCTTCCAACTCACCCATTCAAACACGTAGATCCTGAACGCAGCTCACTCTCCAGATCCCAATCACCTGAATTCTGATCACCTGTTCACCCGGAGCACTATTTTCCCATAATTTAATCATCCCGTGTATGATAGTGAGGCAGGCAAAAATGAACGACGCCTTTTGCCTATTCCCTGCCTGTACCTTAGACTATCGGATTTCCTGTTATCAACATATTGCCTGATCTCTCAGATGACGTTGGTAACCATAACTAGGCATAGGATCCACAGATATAGCTCCATTAGGAGCTATCATACCATTATTGATGATATTACCAAAGGTATTGGCATAAAAAAGTAATCATAGTGCCATTACTGGGAGTCAATTCAGCAGAAAGACATTCCGCAACCTTAGTACGGTTACAGGCAGATGGGTCTGTTGTCTGATCACACTTATTCTGTCCTACTTTGACAAACGCGTCCTGGTGCATTTGAGACAAGTTCCGAGAGAGTGACCTATTAAAACATAACCACCCAACAGGGGCATGTGTAATAACTAGGTAAGGTGGTTGCTGATTAGTGTCATTGGTCATTTCAAATGAAGGAAGGTACCTATCATTTACATTTACATTTAAGTCATTTAGCAGACGCTCTTATCCAGAGCGACTTACAAATTGGTGCATTCACCTTATGACATCCAGTGGAACGGCCACTTTACAATAGTGCATCTAAATCTTTTAAGGGGGGGGGGGGGGTGAGAAGGATTACTTTATCC
This sequence comes from Salvelinus sp. IW2-2015, assembly GCF_002910315.2. Classification (NCBI taxonomy): domain Eukaryota; kingdom Metazoa; phylum Chordata; class Actinopteri; order Salmoniformes; family Salmonidae; genus Salvelinus; species Salvelinus sp. IW2-2015. The sequence continues at coordinate 20,540,769 of NC_036874.1, read as the reverse complement.
TATCCTAGGTATTCCTTAAAGAGGTGGGGTTTCAGGTGTCTCCGGAAGGTGGTGATTGACTCCGCTGTCCTGGCGTCGTGAGGGAGTTTGTTCCACCATTGGGGGCCAGAGCAGCGAACAGTTTTGACTGGGCTGAGCGGGAACTGTACTTCCTCAGTGGTAGGGAGGCGAGCAGGCCAAGGGGTGGATGAACGCAGTGCCCTTGTTTGGGTGTAGGGCCTGATCAGAGCCTGGAGGTACTGAGGTGCCGTTCCCCTCACAGCTCCGTAGGCAAGCACCATGGTCTTGTGCGGATGCGAGCTTCAACTGGAAGCCAGTGGAAGAGAGCGGAGGAGCGGGGTGACGTGAGAGAACTTGGGAAGGTTGAACACCAGACGGGCTGCGGCGTTCTGGATGAGTTGTAGGGGTTTAATGGCACAGGCAGGGAGCCCAGCCAACAGCGAGTTGCAGTAATCCAGACGGGAGATGACAAGTGCCTGGATTAGGACCTGCGCCGCTTCCTGTGTGAGGCAGGGTCGTACTCTGCGGATGTTGTAGAGCATGAACCTACAGGAACGGGCCACCGCCTTGATGTTAGTTAAGAACGACAGGGTGTTGTCCAGGATCACGCCAAGGTTCTTAGCGCTCTGGGAGGAGGACACAATGGAGTTGTCAACCGTGATGGCGAGATCATGGAACGGGCAGTCCTTCCCCGGGAGGAAGAGCAGCTCCGTCTTGCCGAGGTTCAGCTTGAGGTGGTGATCCGTCATCCACACTGATATGTCTGCCAGACATGCAGAGATGCGATTCGCCACCTGGTCATCAGAAGGGGGAAAGGAGAAGATTAGTTGTGTGTTCGTTGCATAGCAATGATAGGAGAGACCATGTGAGGTTATGACAGAGCCAAGTGACTTGGTGTATAGCGAGAATAGGAGAGGGCTAGACAGAGCCCTGGGGGACACCAGTGGTGAGGACACGTGGTGAGGAGACAGATTCTCGCCACGCCACCTGGTAGGAGCGACCTGTCAGGTAGGACCAATCCAAGCGTGGGCCGCGCCGGAGATGCCCAACTCGGAGAGGGTGGAGAGGAGGATCTGATGGTCACAGTATCGAAGGCAGCCGATAGGTCTAGAAGGATGAGAGCAGAGGAGAGAGAGTTAGCTTTAGCAGTGCGGAGCGCCTCCGTGATACAGAGAAGAGCAGTCTCAGTTGAATGCTAGTCTTGAAACCTGACTGATTTGGATCAAGAAGGTCATTCTGAGAGAGATAGCGGGAGAGTTGGCCAAGGACGGCACGTTCAAGAGTTTTGGAGAGAAAAGAAAGAAGGGATACTGGTCTGTAGTTGTTGACATCGGAGGGATCGAGTGTAGGTTTTTTCAGAAGGGGTGCAACTCTCGCTCTCTTGAAGACGGAAGGGACGTAGCCAGCGGTCAGGGATGAGTTGATGAGCGAGGTGAGGTAAGGGAGAAGGTCTCCGGAAATGGTCTGGAGAAGAGAGGAGGGGATAGGGTCAAGCGGGCAGGTTGTTGGGCGTCCGGCCGTCCACAGACGCGAGATTTATCTGGAGAGAGAGGGGAGAAAGAGGTCAGAGCACAGGGTAGGGCAGTGTGAGCAGAACAAGCGGTGTCGTTTGACTTAGCAAACGAGGATCGGATGTCGTCGACCTTCTTTTCAAAAATGGTTGACGAAGTCATCTGCAGAGAGGAGGAGGGGGGAGGGAGGAGGAGAGGAGATTCAGGAGGGAGGAGAAGGTGGCAAAGAGCTTCCTGGGGTTAGAGGCAGATGCTTGGAATTTAGAGTGGTAGAAAGTGGCTTTAGCAGCAGAGACAGAAGAGGAAAATGTAGAGAGAGGGAGTGAAAGGATGCCAGGTCCGCAGGGAGGCGAGTTTTCCTCCATTTCCGCTCGGCTGCCCGGAGCCCTGTTCTGTGAGCTCGCAATGAGTCGTCGAGCCACGGAGCGGGAGGGGAGGACCGAGCCGGCTGGAGGATAGGGGACATAGAGAGTCAAAGGATGCAGAAAGGGAGGAGAGGAGGGTTGAGGAGGCAGAATCAGGAGATAGGTTGGAGAAGGTTTGAGCAGAGGGAAGAGATGATAGGATGGAAGAGGAGAGGGTAGCGGGGAGAGAGAGCGAAGGTTGGGACGGCGCGATACCATCCGAGTAGGGGCAGTGTGGGAAGTGTTGGATGAGAGCGAGAGGGAAAAGGATACAAGGTAGTGGTCGGAGACTTGGAGGGGAGTTGCAATGAGGTTAGTGAAGAACAGCATCTAGTAAAGTTGAGGTCGAGCGTATTGCCTGCCTTGTGAGTAGGGGGGAAGGTGAGAGGGTGAGGTCAAAAGAGGAGAGGAGTGGAAAGAAGGAGGCAGAGAGGAATGAGTCAAAGGTAGACGTGGGGAGGTTAAAGTCGCCCAGAACTGTGAGAGGTGAGCCGTCCTCAGGAAAGGAGCTAATCAAGGATCGAGCTCATTGATGAACTCTCCGAGGGAACCTGGAGGGCGATAAATGATAAGGATGTTAAGCTTGAAAGGGCTGGTAACTGTGACAGCATGGAAGGAGGGATAGACAGATGGGTAAGGGGAGAGAAAGAGAGAATGACCACTTGGGAGAGATGAGATCCGGTGCCACCACCCGCTGACGAGAAGCTAGTAGGGGACGAGAAGTGCACGAAGAGGCTGTAGAACAGTGACTGTGGTGAATATGTTCGTCAGTGCAGGAAGTCGAGGGACTGGAGAGGGCATGATAGATGAACTCTGCTATGTTGCAAGATCGCAGTATGTCTACAGGGCGGAACAGGAGAGCTGACTGGGTCCAGTGTCGTGCGCGAGGAAGTGAGGGAGGTGGAGATGGACTCTGGGACCAGAGTGAGGAGTGTCCCGATGGGTGGGCGCGCGATTGGGCCATGGCACGCGGTGTGACGTTTGTATGGTCTGTGCAGAGAGGAGAGAACAGGGATAGACAGACACATAGTTGACAGGCTACAGAAGAGACTACGCTAATGCAAAGGAGATTGGAGTGGCAAGTGGACTACGCGTCTCGAATGTTCAGAAAGTTAAGCTTACGTAGCAAGAATCTTATTGACTAAAATGATTAAGATGATACAGTACTGCTGAAGTAGGCTAGCTGGCAGTGGCTGCGTTGTTGACTTTGTAGGCTAGCTGCAGTTGTTGACTTTGTAGGCTAGCTGGCAGTGGCTGCGTTGTTGACACTACACTAATCAAGTCGTTCCGTTGAGTGTAATAGTATCTACAGTGCTGCTATTCGGGGGCTAGCTGGCTAGCTAGCAGTGTTGATTAGTATTGCGTTAAAAGAACGACAATAGCTGGAAGCTAGATAACCTAGAAAATCGCTCTAGACTACACAATTATCTTTGATACAAAGACGGCTATGTAGCTAGCTATGTAGCTAGCTACGATCAAACAAATCAAACCGTTGTAGTACTGTAATGATGAAATGGAAATGTGATACTACCTGTGGAGCGGAAGCGGAATGCGACCGGTTGTTTGAGTGCGGAGTTCTATTCGGTAGACGTTGGCTAGCTGTTGGCTAGCTAGCAGTGTCTCCTACGTTAAGGACGACAGATAGCTGGCTAGCTAACCTCGGTAAATTAAGATAATCACTCTAAAACTACACACTCTAAACTACACAATTATCTTGGATACGAAGACAGCAAAGACAACTATGTAGCTAGTTACAACTAACATAATAAAAGTCGTTCAGTTGGGTGTAATAGTTGCTACAGTGCTGCTATTCGGTAGAGGGTGGACGTTTGCTAGCTGGCTAGCTGCTGGCAGATGGCAGATAGCAGTGTAGACTGCGTTAGGACGACGAAATACGATAATTACGCAATTATCTTTGATACAAAGACGGCTATGTAGCTAGCTAAGAAGAAATTGCTAAGATTAGACAAATTAAACCGTTGTACTATAATGAAATGTAATGAAATGTAATGAAAAGTATACTACCTGCGGACCAAAGTGCTGCTATTCGGTAGACGGTGGACGTTTGCTAGCTGGCTAGCTGCTGGGCAGATGGCAGATAGCAGTGTAGACTGCGTTAGGACGACGAAATACGATAATTACGCAATTATCTTTGATACAAAGACGGCTATGTAGCTAGCTAAGAAGCAATTGCTAAGATTAGACAAATTAAACCGTTGTACTATAATGAAATGTAATGAAATGTAATGAAAAGTTATACTACCTGCGGACCAAAGTGCGAAGTGCGACCGCTCGCTCCAACCCGGAAGCTCCGGGTTGGAGCTTCACTCCAGGATGTTAGCTCCTCCCCCAACTCATCCATATGTTTTTGAATGGACACACATCCAGGAGTATCAGGCCTCCCCCAGCACCTATCTGCAGATCCTCCAGCACCTATCTGCAGAACTAGGTACTCTCGCATGTTGATACTCAACATTCTCACCCCAATTAGTACCAATAATCACTGTATACCAATTAACATCTCTCCATATACCCAACATTTCACTCTGGTTAAAAGGAATAGCCCCTAGGGGAATTCCTGCCTTTGATGTGAATGGAGCATACGTACAAACCCAACAACTACTTTGATTGACCATAGTGTAGAGAAAGAGCTAGAAACGTATTGACGCCTCAGTGTCCCTCATTCTGCTGATGCATCTGTGTTGGAAATGGAACCACCACCCACACCCTGTATTAGGAGGAAACTCAAAGAAAATCATTTAAACCATCTTTCACTTGTCTGCAAGACAATAATATTCAATCGTCCTGTTGTCAAGGTAATAATTCACAAAGTCCTTTAAAAGTGACCAGCTCTTCCACACTGGTATCAGTCCCACATAGATAACTATCAGAAATTATATTCTGACAGTCTGCTGGTAGTGAGGAATTCTTCTTCCGTTCCACTGGTTGATAAGGATGTCTCTAATGAACACTTCACCGGTGATCTTGTATCTTTTCAGCTACAGTCCTTGTGTAACAGTTGTTAAAGTACTTTTGGAATTTCACCAGGTTCATATATTAATATGGCATGTTGATTTGTTATTATGCATGCCACATATATTCCAACCGATTTCATACGTACACCAACTGAGATGGGACGTAAGAGGGGGTCTGTTAGTTTACCTCCACGACATCCAGCAAACTCTGCTGCTGAGCCGGAGAGAGCTTCTTAAATTTCTGCATCAGCATTGTGTCGTTGGGGCTGCTGTCCCGTTTCCATTTTCCCTTAGACGGACCCTACTTCTCATAAGAAAAAAATACTAATATGATGGAATTTAAGACTTAATACTCTGTTCACATAGAAAACCATGTAGCAGCAGTATTCAAAACGGAACTTTGGGGAAAAGTACGGAATGTATTCTTCATGATGATCATATGTTGCCAGTGACCCGAAATCCCGCAATAATGGCATTCACCAGGTTTCTCTTCTGCTGAACGAATGTTGGTTTCACTCGGAACCTGCACAACTCTGATAACAGCCGATCTATTGCGTTGATTGATGTCTCTGTCCAGTCTTGACAGCCTGTCGATGATGTCGCCGTAGTTCTCTCCCAATCAGTAGCTGTGGAAACAAAGGTTTTTCACAAATCAACATGTATGGATTGCATCAGCTGATGGGTGATTGCCCCATTTTTGGAGTAATTGAGTGTATCTTCATCTTCCATGTCGGGTAACCCACTGTGTCTAACCACCTCTGCTCTAAATCTTTCTTCAAATTCACCAAATGGTTCTTTTGGTTTTTGGACACATTTAGTTCTCTCCCCCCAATTGGTTTTTACATTGGTCAGACCCTTAAGGAAAACATGTATGCTCTTCACCACCCACAGCTCTATATACCTTTTCTTCAAGTACGCCATGTTCACAGTTGTTTAAAACAAAGGCTAATAACTGTAACCAATTATAAGGATGTAGATTGCGGAATTTCTTATAACGCTTCAAATGGTCCCACATCTTCATACCCACATCTCGTGGATGCTTCAAAGTCTTTAACCATTCATCCAACTGTTTTGGAGATGCTGATTTATGTGTGATTAGCCACCGGAGGTTTGTCTTTACTACCTTTTACAGCCGGTGTTCTGGTTGGCCTAAGACATCGTTTGTCACCGCTGTCATAATCTGTGGACTCAAAGCCAGGCAGTGCTGACCAGATGCTTGAAACCTGATCTGCCTTGCGCAATTCAATGTGAGGATGGAGGGAACATAGGTGGGGGTCAAGTCTGACTTTTTCACCCACGTCTCCTCCTGCAATAGTTGAATTTCTCCTTTTAAGGTTTTTATCTGTTCACCAAGAGCCCTCAAACTCTCTCTCTCCAATATCAAGGAGTTAGACATTGTTTTTTCCCCCAAGCTTTTTGTATATCAGACAGATTCCATATTCCACCTTTGTCAACAATGACAAAGTATTTATCTCTTGCCTACACTCCTTTACTTTGAAATGGTTATTTATATCACTAGACAGTGATTTCAAATATGTTTCATGTTCACATCTGGAGGAGCTGTCACGCCCTTTTCCAGAGTGGTTCTCATTTACAAATGCATTACATTAACTTCAAAACTTGTATAATATACAGTATATCTATATATTTAACACCAAAAGAGGAGATAGATAAACACTCAAAAGTTGTGTCACTTAGAAATGTTTGAACTCGTTACCTGTATAAAAGACACCTGTCCACACACTCAATCAAACAGACTCCAACCTCTCCACAATGGCCAAGACCAGAGAGCTGTGTAAGGACATCAGGGATAAAATTGTAGACCTGCACAAGGCTGGGATGGGCTACAGGACAATAGGCAAGCAGCTTGGTGAGAAGGCAACAACTGTTGGCCTAATTATTAGAAAATGGAAGAAGTTCAAGATGACGGTCAATCACCCTTGGTCCTGGGGCTCCATGCAAGATCTCACCTCGTGGGGCATCAATGATCATGAGGAAGGTGAGGGACTACACGGCAGGACCTGGTCAATGACCTGAAGAGAGCTGGGACCACAGTCTCAAAGAAAACCATTAGTAAACACTACGCCGCCATGGATTAAAATCCTGCAGCGCACGCAAGGTCCCCCTGCTCAAGCCAGCGCATGTTCCAGGCCCATCTGAAGTTTGCCAATGACCATCTGGATGATCCAGAGGAGGAATGGGAGAAGGTCATGTGGTCTGAGACAAAAATAGAGCTTTTTGGTCTAAACTCCACTCGCCGTGTTTGGAGGAAGAAGAAGGATGAGTAAAACCCAGAACACCATCCCAACCATGAAGCATGGAGGTGGAAACATCATTCTTTGGGGATCCCTTTCTGCAAAGGGGACAGGACGACTGCACCGTATTGAGGGGAGGATGGATGGGGCCATGTATCGCGAGATCTTGGCCAACAACCTCCTTCCCTCAATAAGAGCATTGAAGATGGGTCGTGGCTGGGTCTTCCAGCATGACAATGACCCGAAACACACAGCCAGTGCAACTAAGGAGTGGCTCGGTAAGAAGCATCTCAAGGTCCTGGAGTGGCGCTAGCCAGTCTCCAGACCTGAACCAATAGAAAATCTTTGGAGGGAGCTGAAAGTCCGTATTGCCAGCGACACGCCCGAAACCTGAAGGATCTGGAGAAGGTCTGTATGGAGGAGTGGCCAAAATCCCTGCTGCAGTGTGTGCAAACCTGTTCAAGAACTACAGGAAACGTATGATCTCTGTAATTGCAAACAAAGGTTTCTGTACCAAATATTAAGTTCTGCTTTTC